>NC_092875.1:297942350-298214850 GCF_028372415.1 Notamacropus eugenii | reverse complement strand
TGTCATGTGAGGACTAGCCTAGGTAAATTCAGAGAGGCTCATCATCAGAAGATTGGCCTAAAGGTGGCATGCAACCCACATATCTCATCCATAAAGTTGTAGATGGGGTGCAAATCTTTCTGGTGGAATGTTGTATACATCTACACTGTTCTTTAATTTTTAAATTTAATGTTTAATTTATGGAATAAAACAAGCATTTCCTTAATATAGTACACTAAAAAAAAGATGACTGTACGTGAAACTGCAAATCCATTATATACAACTTGCTATCCCTTTCAAATATACAGCAAAATTATTATGTTAATTTTTTTCCCTCCCCCATCCTAGAGATGCCTACCATTAAACACAAATAGGCTTATAGATGTTATCTATGTATATATGTATACATATACATATGTATATACATGTATCCACACATATATGTATGTATATATGTGTGTATAAAATTGTTCTGTACATACTTCTATTAGTTCTTTCTCTGGATTCAGATAGTGACTTTCTTCTATGTTCTGCATAGTTAAAATTATAAATATATACTTTTGAAATTATGGGATCTCCAAAGAATAGACACACGTAGAATTGTGACAATACTCTGAACAAAAATAACTATTTCCTTGTAATAAAGCAATGGAAACCCATGCTTTCATACTTTAAAAAATTCAGAATATTTGAAGCATAGTGAAAAGAAAGCAGGAGCTGGAGTCCAGTTCAAATACTGGCTACAGTGTTTATTAGTTTTATGACTAGAGTCAAGTCACTAAAACTTTTTGACCCTATTTCTTCATTTATAAAATAAGAAAGTTTATGTTTGTAATAGTTTCACTAAAAAGCTTTGTAAATCTTAAAGGGCTTCATAAATATGAATTATTGTATAAACAGCAACAAAACATTACCAGTTACACATACAGACTGAATTTTCCTATTCTATGACTCTTGGTGTGGTCAACTTTAAAAAAAAAATAACTCCATACTGAAGGTTTGGAATTGGTTCAGTCTTTTCAATCTAAAGACTGTCTTTGGAGTCCACACTAGAAATTAGCTTTTCTAAATTTCTGGATCTCTTAGGAATCCCAACATTCCCACCTCTTGAATGCAAAATCCCCAGATTACAAGTCCCATATTCTTCAGCTAGAGGTCATTCTAGATGTGAAGAAGAGCCCCTGACATCCTAGATATCTTTGACTTAAAATCCCTGAGCCTCCTACATAGGGTCTTTTTTGTTGTTAGGTTTTGTTAGTTGTATCCTACTTTAGGTGACCCCATTGGGGTTTTCTTGGCAAAGATAATGAAATGTTTTGACATTTACTTCTCCAGCTCATTTTACAGATGAGGAAACTGAGTCAAATAGGGTAAGTGACTTGCTCAGGGTCATATAGCTAGTAAGTGTCTGAGGCCAGATTTGAACTCAAGAAGATATCTTGCTGATTCCAGGCCTATCACCCTATTCACTGCATCACCTAGTTGTCCAGGTATTTTTGTAAATTTGAGTAAAAAAGATTAGGCACTGTCTAAAGGCTTAATCAGTGAACCCATAAATATACCTACTTAATTTCCAGTTGTAATAGTGAAGTCCTGAGAGAAGAGCTTCATTATTTTTCCAGATTTTTCACTTCTTTCACCTGAGTAGCATCTCCTAAGGGAGATAAAATTGATACTCTATTTTTTTAAAATGATACTTTTGGAACCTTTGCTTTTTAGCAAGGATCCATTCATTTTCAACCATCCATCCTTTCATCTAAACATCATTCATGAAGAGCTTCATCAAATTCAACTACAAAAGACCTGTGATTATATTGATATGGGTAGTCCTTCCCCCTACTCAGATCATAGCCAAGTCTCTCCTTAACGGTCAGTCTCACAAATGGCCATTGCTGGAAGAATTTATCACATTGGGGCTTTGTTTGGTGAGTTTCAAAACACTTTTTGTAGGCAAGCTGATCCTCTGGGGACAGACCATAGTCTATCAATGAAGGAAAAAAAAGAAGGAAGAATGGAAGGAAGGAAAGATGGAAAGATGGAAGAAGAGAGGGAGGAAGGAAGGAAGGAGAGAGTGCAAGAAGGAAGGAAAGAAAGAAAAGGAAAAGAGGTAGGAAGAAAGGAAAGAAGAAACAAAAAAAGGAAAGAAGGAGAGTGAAGAAGGGAAGGAAGGAAAGAAAGAAGGAAGGAAGGGGAAAAAAGCATTACAAACCTACTGTGTGCCAGGCACTGTGCTAAGCACAGGGAATACAAATACAAAAGACAGAAGGTCTTTAACTTCCAGAAACTTGCATTCTAACAGGGGAAGTTAACATATATAGAGTAGTATCCTGGGAAGGATGAATTCACAAGGATAGGGCTTATAAGTCAATCCTTTTCTTCTTGGTAGGACTCATCAGGTTTTGTTTTCCACTGGCAGAGGCTTCAAGAATCCAGAGTTACTTCCATTCTTTGATGACAAATCTGAATCGGACTTCAGTAGAGGACTAAAGTCATGCTGTGTGTAAAGCACTGGACTGGGTGCTGAGAGAGAACTACCATTGGACTTGGAATCTAGCAAAAGCTTTAGAACATCTGAAAATTGTTGTAGAATACAAAGCAACTCCATCGTTCTCCCCTCCTGGACTGCATACATTAGCAATTCAGTCATTTAAATATTCATTAAACACCTACATGCACCTGGTGAAGCTCTAGGTAGAGACAGTTCTAAATTTCTGAATCTGAGATTTCATGAAAAAAGGAAAAATGTCAGGATAGTTTTTTCAACTTTTGAAAAGTTATATTTGATGAATATGTCTTATCATAACTTTACCTAGCATTTTTCATGTCTGGAGAAAGTTACAAAAAATATGTGCCCCAGGAAAGCATGAGTATCCTAATGAACTGAAATGATTCCACTATGGGGGAAGGAGCTCCGCTGTACTATGACAAATGGTCAGTGGAAACATCTCATATGGTAAATTCCAGTAACTCACTTGGTACCACACTCCATTGTTTCTATCCTGATGGGGGAATGTAAATTTTGCCAGTGTCCTCTAAATTTTGATACCAAAAAACAATGTCCTAGTAATCCCTCCCTAGTTTTGTTTTTTTGTCTCATATCAAGGTTATATGAATCAATGCCTTTCCTTCTCCTCTTCCTCTTTACTGAAATCACCATGCAATTTGAATGGCTTCCTTAGTCTATGTCAGCACCAGAAAACTCAGATTCCCAAATAAAAGTAACTTTGCAACTTCAGTTAGGCACCTGAAATGAACTTTCAGAGTGTGTGAGATAGCGGTGCACTTCATGGCCTATCCTAGTTTATATTAAAAATCACTGATTTGTAAGATTTAACCTTCTCTTCTCAAATTATTTTTCAAGGAAATAAAACATTTTCAAGTAAAAATGTAAATAAAGCATTTTCAAATAATTTTTAAAGTTGTAAAATGATATCTTATCCCTATTTTTTAGATAAAGGAACTGAGGTGCTGGGAGGTGAAGACATTTGCTCATGACCACCTAGTGAGAATGTGAGGAGGATTTGATCCCAGGTCTCCTGACTCCTGAGTCCAGCACTTTATTCCGTACATCAAGCAAAAATAGTCTCTTTAAAAATTCAGACAACTCATACAAAATATCATTTGATTTGTTCCATAAAATAAAAGCTTACTGAGGCACCCCATTGAACTGCTATGTGAAATTGACCTTGGAGAGATAACCCTTTCTGAGCTTTGGTGACTATCTGAAATTCAATCACCTTTGGATCTGCTTGTGTATAACCACTAGGAAATCTGAAGTCTGTGTTTATGCTGGTGAAATCAGACTTCATATTTCCAGGATATGGTGAGTTGTGCAGTCAGCATCCGTAGCATTATTCCACTTCTTTCTTCCCCAAAGGAGCACACTGTTACAACCGCCCCTGCAGCAGATTCAGAAATTGGCCAGTCCATTATGAAGAGGCGCTCTAGCGGCTCTGCAGGCTCGCCACTTCTCACTCACGCAGCTGCATCCCTCTCAACCCTAGCTTTGTGTGCTCCTGACTGTACTACTGGAATCATAGAATTTCAGAGCTGGAAGGGTCCTTTAGATATTATCCAGCCCAACCCCCTCATTTTGCAGGTGAGGACACTCCACAAGCACCTTCCCTTCATCCCTTAACTGTGTCTTCAGATGTGGCAGGAATGCAAGCAGCAAAGAGTGTTCAGGGTGGGGGTGAGAAGAGGGGCAGGTCAGGCCAGTGATTACTTCTATTCCTCCTCGTTAGTCACCTTTGGATTACCTGCCCAAATTCCTGCACTGTTTCTCAGGGCACAAAATATCCCTCCCAGAAAAAAAAAAAAAGCTAGCATTTCAGCATTCTCTATAGGATGTGATATACAGCAATGATTTAAATGCAATGACAGGAAATGCCCATTTAGAAAAAATCCACAGAGCAAAGAAGGTATACTTTAAAAGCTCTAAATATTAAAAATAGTTCATGATATATACAATATACAATCAGCACAAGGATGTATATTTCTTCATATAATTTCATATACTGTTTATGTGCACTACAAACAAAGAGAGGCTGATGCAGAGTCACTGAACTTGGGTTTAAATCCGAGATTTACTCTTACTATATGATCCGGAAGAGGCCAATTCAATTTCTGGGCTTTAGTTTCCTCTCCTGCAAAATGGGAGGTTAGACTAATTGATATATCAGGGGTCCCTTCCAACTCTAAATCTAAATCCTGTATCTGAGAAAGGGCAGTTAAGTGGCACAGTGGATAGAACTCTGGCCCTGGAGTTAGGAGGACATGAGTTCAAATCCAGCCTCAGATACTTACTAGCTGTGTGACACTGGCCAAGTCACTTGTTTACTTCAGTTCCTCATTGGTAAAATAGGCTAGAGAAGGAAATGATAAACCACTCTAGTAGTTTTTCCAAGAAAACCCCAAAATGGGGTCACAAAGAATAAGATATGTCTTAACAAGTGAAATACCTGAGAAAACATGTTAAACATTTATGATAGTACTTCATAATTAAACACAAAAAACTTAGTGACAATTTTCCTTTCTTTCCAAATAGGAGCCCAGTGCTCTGGAGTCAAATCCCACATCTGTCAATTACTACCTTTGGTCCTTAGACAAGTCATTTAACTTCTTTGAGTCTCAGTTTCCTCATCTGTGAAATGAGGATGACATGCTAAGTGACTCCTGAAGTTTCTTCCAGATGTAGATCTATGATCCTAGTACCTGGTTGTAGCTTATATCAGTCAGAAAATAATTTCTGTAAGTAGACAAATGATTGCCATGAAAAGTTCTGCCTTCTATTAAGATTTTGAATTGCTAGCTAGCAACCAGCAATCTCTCTGTTATTGTCAATTGCATCTAGTACTTCAAGAATTCAAAGATTTCTTTGATATAAGTTATTTGGATCCTCCTAAGTTGCTGTGGAACTACTGCTGGCTCTCACCCTCTGTTTAGATTTGAATCTAAAGAAACTGGAAACTATTTTAAAATCCTATTGTTAGTTCAAGTGGAGATGCAAATATAGGTAGGTTTATTATTTCAGGCATTTGTTTTTATTTACTCCTGTGCCATCTGTCAGAAATGAAAAACAACATACGGATGGATTCTATGTGTTTATCTAGATATTTCTGAATCAATATGTCCCCAAACAGTGCTGCCAATTCTTGAAATGTTTTCTATTGTTGATATTGAATTTACTTCTTGAACTGGCATGAAAAGTACTTGAAAGTGTAATGAGAGTGGAGTCACTGGTCATGCAGGAGCTCTCTCACGTGCACTAACTCTAAGAAGGATGGAACACAAGGGAGATTTCTGTTTTCTTTCATTAAAATCATTAGAAACTTTAAATAACCAGAATTCAATTTTCTAAGAAAAATAATTGATTTTCAGATGAATCTTGAGGTCATAATAAGATCCCCAAGTGCCCTTGAAGTATCAAAGATTAAATTATATCCAGTATAGTTTAAGTATCTGACCATTTTACCATATTTACCATATTTTCATTTTACCACAGTTCCATGACAATTGGTCATCCATATTCAAAATATCCAATAAATCCTTACCCCTGCAGCATCTTTTCTTCCTCCCCTCACTCCCAATTCTCCAGCCTATATGGAAAAGTAGTTTTTGATTATTCTGTTTTTCAAAATGTGCTTATTATTGCCAGTTTGTTCCTCACTGATAACTGGGAATAAATTTCTGACCTCTCATTAAAATGATCTATTTTGCTGTATTTGAGCCCAACTATATATGTGTGCATAAATGTACATATATATATATATGTACATATAGATACATACACAATACAGACATTTATGTATGTTTATATATGTGTGTGTATATATGAAGCATGACCTGACAGTTGAATTATTCTGTAAAATTTGTGCAGAGCCATGACTAAGCATAAACAAAATTGGCTCTCAGATACAAAGGAACTGTAAGGAAACCAGAGATCAGAGTTTAGCTTTTAATAACTTGTATAGAAAATCCTTTAGTTTTCTTCTGGAAGGTCATTTCATTCCAAATAGGCCTTGTTCACACACACACACACACACACACACACACACACACACAAATTCGTGGGGGTTCATCATAATTGTTTTGTTTTTGGTTTGTTTGGTTTACTACTGCTTTCCCCAAGCATCTTTGAATATGGGGGGAGGGGAGAAGACATTTATTCCTATGGGTAACCAGGTAATAACTACAGCTGGTCTCTGAAACTCCTAAGACCAGGTGTTAATCCTTAGGTCAGGTAACTACCCTAAATGGTAATTCAAGAGAACTCAAAAAGAAATAAAACGTCACATGCCATTTAATTAATTCAACAGATATTTACCAAGAGCCTACTACGTGTAAAACTCTTCAGATAACTAAACTCAGGCCTTGGATGATCCCCAAAACTTGTTTTAAAAAATATCTTTAATTATAACCTCCATCACTGCCTTGGGCCCTTTAAAAATGTTTCAGTAAAAATAACTCTTCAATTATTTTCACGGTGCTAAATAAAAATTCCTTCAATGATATGAAATTATTCTATTTTTATATTTTAGAACAGGAGCTGTCTATACAAATTTGTAATCTTATACAGTTTATGCTAATTTTACCATAAGTTTCATGGATATATTGGGAGCTTGTTAATAATTAAAAAATTTTACTTCTTCAACTCACAAATAAGTATAACAGTAAATACTTGCAATCTTTATCTGACATGACATCTAACCAATACAGGCATCACAAAATAAATAATTTATGAAAAATATTTATTTAAAGAGCTGTAATTTACCTTGCATTTACCATATGCCATTCATCCAAGTAGCAATATAAAATATTCATTAGAGAAACTCATTAAAACAAACTTCTATACAATGAGGTGACGGGCCAACAAAAAACATCAATCATAGCGAGGCTTTACGTTTTTACTAGTGCATATAGGCACACTAATATTTCAAAGTAGAAAATTATGAATATTTTGCTCTGGCTCAGGAATGACCATGAAGCTACAAAGACAAATTTGATCAAGGTATAACAAAGACAGGAACTGGTTTTTCTTCATTTGTTTTCATTTTAGTCAAGAAATCAGTGACAGTTTTGCAAGATCTATTTTATTAATGATGAATCAACCTGAAGGAATAATTAATGGGAAATCTATAGCTAATCTTACAGGAAAAATAACTAGGCATGCAATGATGTTTAAGTCTGGCGTGACAGAACACCAGGCAGTTATCCCTTGGCTACATGCCTTGCAAGCTGAGCGATCATCAGGGACAGGACTCCACTAATGCACTTTGAGACACAATTGAGGACTCCAACCTACCCCTGCACCTAAGGGTGGAGTAGACAACATGCCAGGAATTTTGGCCATTCCCCATCGTCCCCCTCAGACGAATCACTTTCCAAGAAGAGGTAACCGATGTAGTGTCAACTCTTACAAAACCTTTGCAAGCCTCAAATGCCTATACAAGGCAAAATATCTTGAAATGAAAGCAGTATCAGAATTTGATTTGAATGGGGGAAGAAAGGTGACACATTAAAATTCATAAATTAACCAATTCAAACAATCAACATTGTCGTTCACTTGCTTTACATATACGGTCTCATTCACTCACTCATTAGGAAGTTCTGCTAAATCTCTGCCTCACATGGACAGCATTTCTATTGCACTGTTGATCTGTGATTAAATGTTCTAATAAAATTAACTGGCTTTGCTAGAAACAGAACATCTGGAGCGATGTTTAATTTCATGTCAAACATATACAGGAAACACCTGTCTAGGTGAAGTAATTTTTTTTAAAATGACATTAATCCATCTGTTGTGGAAATGTATGTCACAGTTGTCACATTAAAAAGTAATACCAACAAATAGAAACCCTAAATTACTTGGAACGTAAGCCTTCTAAAATTAACAAAAAAAATTGTTTATCTGAATGTTATTGTACGTGTCTTATTTCATGCTGAATGAGGGGCCCTCTTCTTTAGACTCTGAGCAAGTTTCAATTACTGCACAGTAAAACTT
Source organism: Notamacropus eugenii (assembly GCF_028372415.1). Classification (NCBI taxonomy): domain Eukaryota; kingdom Metazoa; phylum Chordata; class Mammalia; order Diprotodontia; family Macropodidae; genus Notamacropus; species Notamacropus eugenii. Next base: position 298,206,368 of record NC_092875.1, on the reverse strand, counting down.
CCAGATGTGAAATTAGTCTACATAATTAGGTGATTAAAATCGCTGATGTAGCCCATTGTCTAAGCACCTGTGCCCAAATAAGACTATAATATCCAACACCACCCATTGTTTTCTTAACAAGATAGAATCTGTATGAAGGTATAAAAAATAATGACAATGAAATTCTGTTTCAGATTAGAATCTTCACCAGTGTGTTAAAATTAGCCCTGGATGCGCATGTGAGCTGGAAAGAGCATTCATAACCCAAGAACTGTCATACAAAGCCAGCTGGACAGTGTTGTGGGCTTCTCTGTTATTGTCTCTGCTTCCAGCCGAGCAGGATGCTACAGGCATCCTCTAAGGCTGCAGAGGAAAGGAAGCTCTTGCTTTGCTGTTGCAGCTCCCAGGGGGATGAAAGGGGAGAGCAATTCTCCCATTCCTCTATAAACCAGTGGAGGATTTCCCTATGTGGGCTTAAGATGACCTCCTCCTGATCCAGAGGTCAGAAAATTGGGCTTACTGTCATTATTTAGCACGTTGTAAAGATAGCTGACAATCCTTTTCATAACAATTTTGTGAAGTAGGTTTTTACTGTTAGCCCAGTTTTACAAATGAGGTAACTGAAGAATACAGAGGTTAAGTGACTTGACCAGAGTCCTAGAAGATGGGCTAAATTTTTCAGAGGAAAAGGATTTGTTTTTCATTAAGAATACTACAGATCAACAAGTAATTACAAGTATGGTCTCTTCTATAGACTATCTGAAAACAGTTTGGAAATGACTTTTTATATTCATGTCATTCAAGAAAGCATCCTATAATGTTCAAGGGCTGGGGATAGGGGTTGGGGAATAAGAAGACAAAAATGAAGCTGCTACTATCCTCAAAGGGTGTGCAGTCTAATTTTACAAGAAAAGAGCATCTGTTTAGGGAAAAGGGGAAAACTTTCTAAAAATCTACCCATGAACATTTTGTTTTAAAAAATTATGTAGGATACAAATATGGTATTGTTAATATAGCAATCCCTAATTAAAGACTGGAGGCAGTTAGGTGCTACATGGATAGAGCACTGAGCCTGGAGTCAGGAAGACCTGAGTTCAAATCCAGTCTCACACACTGATTAGTTGCATGACCTTGCGCAAGTCACTTACCTTTTCAGCCTCAGTTTCCTCTATTGTAAAATGATAATAACATCTCCATCCCAGGATTGTTGCGGGGAATCAAGTGAGAAATGTGTAAAGTGCTTAGCACAGTGACTGGCTATGTAGGTACCATATAAATATTAGATGTTTATTATTATTATTATTAGTAGTAGTAGTAGTAATAGTAGTGTGTATTCACCCTTCATAGCCAAAGAAGACTATGCCATCAGAGAAATAATGACATGACTTGTATTTGACTTTGTTTTGAGTGAGGGAGGGCTGTGAAGGTCACAAGCCTCACTTCTCCTCCAGAGTCATCTGAATCCAGTGACCAGATATTCATCAGAATGACTAGAGATGACCCAGCATGAGGCATTTGGGGTTAAGTGACTTGCCCAAGGTCACACAGCTAGTGAGTGTAAAGTATCTGAGATGAAATTTGAACTCAGGTCCTCTTGACTCCTGCACTGATGCACCATGGCACCACCTAGCTGCCCAGTAGTAGTAGTAGGTATAGTACAAATGAAGAAAAATCCTACAATTCTCCTAAGCCTTCAGTTTTCATCGATGTGTTCACTAAACTTTCATTAGAGTTGTTAATGATTTTCTACATGTACTTAACATGAATTTTTTGTCTACTCTTTTTTCTATTCTTTCTTTATCCATTTCTTTTTTTGTCCTAATTTTAGCAAATAGCAGTCATAAACATTTCAGTACACAAAGATTAACATGAAAGAGTATTGTAGAGATGACTTTCAATTTCTTCTGGTGGATATTTCAACCAATGGGGATTGCAAAAAGGCTGTTAGAAATAATAAGCAAGATAACTGAGGGATGTAGCAAGTTCACAGATTGGCCAACCAGTCTCTCCCCAGTTGAAAGCAGATTGTAGTTTGATCGCGCAAGTAGAAATACCTGAGCTATTGGAAGATGGATGATATTTCTGGCTTTTCACACTGAGTCACCTCTCTTATGCTGTTTTGTTTTTCCTTCTTTCTCTTCATTCAATCATTCAATTTATTTAATTCAATTTTAAAAATTTACTGTTCAAGTGGCACTATGCTAAGGCTGGGGGAAAACAGATACAATCCCTGACCTCATGAAGCTTATCGTGATGGTATGTGACCTAGTATGTGACATTTTCCTACATGATCTCAAGATCACCAAATCCCTGAGAAATCACCCAGAAAGTTCTCATGCTGGAAAGTAACTCAAGTTTCAGAATTTACAACTTGGAAATATTTTCTGCCTCTTTGATCTCACTCTCTAATTTTAAAGCTGCTCCCAGAACCTCCACTTACAGAAAGTGTCCAATCCAGTTCAGTCTTCTTCATTTCCTACCAGGCTGTATTCCAGATTTCTCTGCTATGTCCCCACATTGGATACTTTTAACTCACAAGTTCCCCTTTTAGCTTCCTATTTATGTATTGTCTCCTCCATTAGTATGTAAACTCCTTGTAAGTTTTGCTTTAATTTCTATTGCAGTGCTTTTTTCATTGCTGACATATAGGAAACACTTAAAAAATGCTGTCTGCCTGAAATGGGGAGAAAGTAGATAACATCATTGTAACAGCAAACAGTGAGGAAATATTTGTGATGGATTAGTACATTTAACAAAGTTTGAAAGACTTATTCCCAGTCAGAGAGGTTAAATTTGAGTTAGAGGAGCTATGCAGTAGTTTGAGTGTTAAAGCAGAAACTCATCCTCTTGATTATCATTCAATTCTTCTCCCTCCAAAAGATCTACTTTGATACCTCACTCTGAGGTGGAAGTGACTCTTGCTTTAAAAGCTATGCCAGAGGCAGAACCAAAATAGTGGAGTACAGGCAGCAACCCAGCTGAACTCTCTCAATATTCCCCTCCAAAAACCTTTAAAATAACTCATCAAATCAAATTTTGAAGAGGCAAAGTCAACAAAAGGTCCACAGTTAGATATTTATTCCAGCTTAAGATTATTTAGGAAGTCATCAGGAGAGGTCAATTACACCAGGGTGGGAGTTGACCAAGAGACAGACATCATCATCAGTGAGTCTTGGAGATGACCACAACAGTAGCAGCACCAGAAGTAGCAGCAGCAGCAGCCTTGAAAACTCTCAACCCAGAGACTGTAAGGGAGTCACACAACTGGTCAGAAAGAGATCTCAGACAAAGCAAAAGCAAAAATATGCCTAATTAAAAGAGATAATGTGGGAAACTGCTTTCGGCTGAAAGGTACCTTAAAAATGTAATAATCAGTTTTTTACAGCATGTTTCTCTGATAAAGGCCTAATTTTTCAAAGAATGGAGTCAAATTTATTTTAAAAAAATAAGAGCCATTCCCCAGTGATAAATGATCAGAGAATATGAATAGGTAGTTTTCAGAAGAAGAAATCACATTTATGAATAGGGATATGAAAAAAAATGTTCTAAATCACTATTGATTAGAAAAAAATGCATATAAGAACAACTTTGTGATACCACTTCACATCTGTCAGAAATTACAAATGCTAAAGACGAGGGAAAGATGAAAGATTAGGGAAAATGGCTGAATTGTTGGTAAAGTAGTAAACTAGTCCAATCATTCTAAAGAAAAATTTGTAACTAGACCTAAAGGGTTATAAGACTGTGCATACCCTTTGACCCAGAAATACCACTACTAGGTCTATAAGCCAAAGAAGTTAAAGGAAAAAGAAAAGAACTTTTACATGTGTAAAAATATTTACAACAGCTCTTTTTGTTGTGGCAAAGAATTGGAAATTGAGGGATGCCCATCAATTGAGGAATGGCTGAATATGTTGTGGTATATGATTGTAATGGAGTAGTGTTGTGCTATACAAAATGATGAGGGGAGGATGGTTTTAGGAAAAAAAAAACCTAACATAGCAAGACTTATATGAATTTATACAAAGGAAAGTGAGTACCAGGAGATAACTGCACATACTAACAACAATGTTGTAACAATGATCAGCTGTGAAAGGGTGGGGTACCTTTATTAATACAATGATCTGAGACAATGCTAAATGACTCATGATGAAAAACTGCTACCTACCTTCTGAATGAGAACTGATGTACTATGTGTGCAAATTAAAGTATGATTTTCCTGCCTTTTTTGCTATATGGCTAATATGGAAATATATTTTGCATGATTTCATATAATTAACTGATATTTTTCTCGCCTTCTCAGTGGGTGGGTAAGGGTGGGAAGGAGAGAGATAATTTGAAACTCAAGATTTTAAAAGAAAAGAATGTTAAAAATAAATTTTATACACACACACACACACACATATATTTGAGGAGTCAACAATCACTTTAATCAAACACGTTTTAGTCACTTAGTTCAGGGGAAAAAGTCAACACCTTGAACTTCAGAGAAAATACAGAGAAATCTAGATCAATAGACCGTGCTTCCAAAGTATCTGACATACATCGCAGATGGACAGATAACTGTCTGACTATACATATGTAGTTTTCAGAGAGGGAAGCACCAACATCTGAGTTTTCAAAGCTGGAGGGAGCTCTTTATGGTTTCCCAGAGTCTGATCTGTCCAAACAAACACTTCCAGTCAGTAAGCCCCCAATAAATAATATTTTGTAAAGGAAAGACAAAACTCTGACCATCCATGATTGTTGCTACTACTACTACTATTACTGCTACAATAGATTTTAAAAATGCTTCACATATATTCTCTCATTTGATCTTTATAACAACACAGTGAGTAAAGTACTATGGGTAATATTCTCTATTTTACATGTGAAGAAACATCATAAGAAATGTACTTGCTGATTGTCACATAGTAATTATAAGACACAACAGATGAATTCAATTTTCTTTGACTCCAAATTCAGTATTATTTTTAGAAATAACATTCTACTATTCCATCTATGTGTATTAAAATCAGTAAACTGTCAAAAATTATAGCAGCAGGCACTGGTAGCTCTTATCAAATTGGAAAGATAGTGAATCATGGCCAGGAGACAGGTTGTTGTTGATTGGAGCAGCTCTTACAATTAAGAAGACTTTCAATGAGATGATGAATTTGTGTGGTTGTAGCAACTCTTGACTCTTCTTTAAGGCTGAGGATCATTGAATCCTAGAGATGGAGATAAGAGACATCTCAAAGATGAATTAGCAGAATCCTCTTATTTTTTACTTAATGAAATTAAAAGAGAAGCAAAATGATTTGCTGAAGATAATAAGTAGCAGAACTGGGATTTGGACTCAGGTCATGTGAGTCTAGGTTCAATGTTCTTCCCATGGTGTGATGTTGTTGTTCTCAAGTATATACTGGGTTATGATCTGCATTAGGGGAGGTAGGATTATTTAAAAAATGTTTATTACTACCTTTCCAGTCACTTAACCTCTGTCTGCCTCAGTTCTTCAGTTGTAAAATGACTATAACACTAGTACCTATCATACAGGATTGTTGTAAGGCTCTCATAAGACATTATTTATAAAGCACTTAGCACAGTGCCTGGCACAACATAAGCACTTAATAAATGCTTGTCCTGATGGGGTTCAGACTCTGGGAACTTCCTTGAGCTCCCCTGGAATCTCCTCACTTAACCTGGCTTTTCATACTTAAATTGAGCTCTCCTTTTATCTCCCCATATAATTTGGTTTTTCATACTTGAATTGAGCTCCCCTTGTATCTCTCCACAGAACCTGACCATTGTCTGTTATCTCTTGATTGCCCTACCTGCTTCCCACCTAGGTGCCCCCTAGTCTGATATCTCCTGATAGCCTCCAGCTGTTTTCAGCCTTTGACCCTCTTTGGATTCCCTCCTTGGACTTCTCCTCAAGACCCTTCCTGAACCCCTCCTCCCATCACCCTGGACTACCAGACCACCCCCCAGATCCCTCCTATACTCTTTTCTGTATTTAAGTTCCATCTTGCCTCCATGAAGCTGCTCAGATGCAATCCACCTCAGACTTTGTCTAGCTGAGATTCTTTCTGTCCCACTTGTAAATACAAGCATCACAAATGCTTAGGTTCCTTAAGAGGCAACCCAAGATGGCAAATCTTTAATAAACTTTGTTTTCTTTGGCTTTAAGAAGGCTTGAGTCGAATTCATTCGAGTATGACCTGGACTGTCAGTATTTTGGGGTCCCCATCACCCCTGAACCTCATCAGTCCCTTTCCCTTTCCCTTCCTTATCCATCTTGTTCTGTGTTATAGCCCCTTCACATACTCTAGAGTCCAACTAAACTGGTTTTCTTGTTCTCACATACAATGTTCCATCTTCTGCTACCAAATCTTTTGACAGGTTGCTACCCACACCCATGCCTGGGATGTAGTTTTTCCTTAATTCCACCTCCTAAAATCAATAGTTTCCTTTTGAGTTCAGTTTAAATGTCACCATGTGCCTTGGGCCAGCTGTTGGTACTATCTACCTCTCTGCCCCTGCCTAGGAATGTACCTTGTATTTACTTCTATGTTTTGTACCTGATGATATATGTAAAAGTTGTGTTCTATGGAAGATCATTTAAGTGTAAGATCATTGGGAACAAGGATAATTTCATATTTGTCTTTGTGTCTCTAACACCTAGCACAGTGACTAGTGCATAGGTATTTAACCAATGTTTGTCAGTTGACTGACTGAATAAGAAATCAAAGATTCTGGAAGAACTGAACTGAGATATTGTTATTCGTTGAAATTTTTGTTAGATACAAATTTGAAACATAAAATTTTTAAAAATTTATTTTTGGGAGGGAGAGAAGAAAGTTGGGCTTTTAACTTCAAGGTATTCATAGTTGATGAGAATTTACCCTTTTCTGATAGATATAGCAACTCAAAATAAAATCAATTGTATTTATTGAGGATATGCCATGTTTGGGTGATTATTTCCAAGATAGTACTTGGGTCACCAATTGCCAGCACTTGTTTGGGAATGTCCTAACGGACTTCCAATTATCTCTGTAGTAATACTTATGAAGCAATTAAGAATTTCTAATAGCACATTGGTCATTCATTTTTATTTAAAAATAAATGCATGCAATAAACTGTGTTTAGAAGAAGCTGAGAAATCAAATACATCAGAAATATTCTGTTCCATATTTTTATCAATAATTTGGATGAAGGTTTAAATGGCATGTGCTTCAGATATGTAAATTACATAGAGCTGGAAGGGACTACTATATCAGCAGATGACAGAATTGGGCTCTAAAAATTCTCTGCAAGCTGTCTAGTGGACTGAAGCTAACCATATTAAATTTAATATAAGAAAATGAGAAATTCTACTTGTGGGTTTAAAAATATCACTGGAATAAGTAAAGCATGTGGAAGCTACAATTACAGAATAATTCATGAGCATGGGCAGGAGATAGGGTGAAAGATATCTAAGTTTTAGTGGACTTAACATAGTCAGAAGCATGACATGCAACCAAATAACAAGAAGAAGAAGAAAGAAAGAAAAAAAAGAAGAAACTGACCTAAGGCTGCTTTAAGAAGGATATACTCTCCTGATACAAAGAGAAAATGATCTGGCTGCATTATTCTTGATTAGACCACATCTGGTACTCAGACATGTATGAGGCTTAAGAGTGGGTGGTGAAATTACCCAGTATAAGGGAGTGGAATGAAGAGATTGGTTGGCCTGGACCTTTCCCTAAAATGAAGGCCCTGGTAGAAACTCGTTAATGAGAGGAACTCACTAATGGGGAGAAGGATGTTCCACTATGAGAAGGAAGCAGGGGTGCATGGATGTTCTAGATTGAGCAGGTTTCAAGGGCTGAGGGAGATTCCAGGTTGAAACTGCAGCTGAGATATATTGTTAACCTTTTGTCAGCTATATTGTAGAAGGAATTTATGTTCATATAGGGATTGGTCTAGTTTACCTCTGAAAGTCCTTCCTTAGAGATACTTTGAGTCTGGATTAAAAGTTGGTGTCCCTTTGCTCCAGAATTTATGGAGGCAGTGTTGACTTAAAATAAAATTGGCATACTTTGACAAGCAGCATGGGATTTAAAGAATACTAATTTTAAAATCAGAAGGCTAAGCTGGAGACTTGAGTCTAAAACTTACTGGATTTGTGATCTTCAACATATCACTCAACATTTTTGAGCCTTAATCTTTTCATCTTTAAAAAGGAGGTGATAATTCTTGCAGTATAACCATTGTAAATCTCAAAGAACTAGGTGAATTTGAGTTATTATTGCTTTAACAGGACTTTACAAAAGGAATATCTTATAACAATTCCACACTACAAGCCATTTTCTGCCACTGCTGAATTCTTAGTGGTGCTTCCATTTGGAGGAGAGGCCCAGGCTAATTATCTTTTATTTCTCTGCTTCTGAATCTCTGGCCTTTGTCACCAGGCCCCCTGAAAAGTTCCACTTCTTTTTGTTCTGTTTTATAATTTCTTGATTTCTCATAAAGTCATTAGATTCCATTTCCTCCATTCAAATTTTGAAGGAATTATTTTCTTCAGTAAGCTTTTGGATCTCTTTTTCCATTTCACCCATTCTTCTTTTTAAGGCATTCTTCTTCTCATTGACTTTTTGAACCTCTTTTGCCATTTGGATTAGTCTAATTTTAAAGTTCTTATTTTCTTCAGCATTTTGGGGGGTTTTCCTTTAGCAAGTTGCTGACTAGTTTTTCATGAGTTTTTTGCATCACTCTCATTTTTCTTCCAAATTTTTCTTCTACTTCTCTTATTTGATTTTCAAAATCATTTTTGAATTCTTCCATGATCTGAGGCCAATTCACATTTTTCTTGGAGTCTCAGAAAGCAGGAACTTTGGTTTTGTTGTCTTCTTGTTGTATATCTTGATCTTTCTCATCACTGTGACATAAGATAATACCTCTCCACCAACAAAGAAAGAATCTATAGTCTGTTTCTTTTTCCCCTATTTGCTCACTTTTCCAGTGAATTAGTTGACTTTTGAGCTCTTTGTAGGGCTCCAGAAGCAGCCTCTGCTTCAGTGGTGGCTGCTGCCATCCTGAGGCTGAGGCTGGGGCTGAGGCAGGGACTGGGGCCAGACCACACTCCCCTCTCATCCAGGTGAGATACTCTTCCCAATGACCTTTGAAGCTGTCTTTGGAATTTGTGGGTTGAGAAGTCTGAAAACGACAGCAGACACCAGAGATTCAGTCACCTAAGGCCTGCTCCAGCTCTGTCCATCCTGGTGCAGCCCACATTGAACTACGCTCTGCTCCCAGCCCAGCATGGTAGACCCTTCCTGTTGATCTTCCAGATTGTCTTGGGCTGGAAGTTTGCTTCAGTCTGTCCTTTTGTGGCTTTTGCTGCTCTAGAATTTTTACAGATTTTTTGAGGGGTTTGGGGGGGGGAAGCTTTAGCAGGTCCCTGCTTCCATGCTATCATCTTGTCTTCACCTCCCATATTTAGTGTGTTCTTAATGTGTCTCCTAGTTTCTCTTGCTGCTTTCAGCCACAGATGCTTAAGTTTACACAGTGACACTAGTCTTCGAACTTTTAAACTTCCTTTCCCCTGGACTCAAGCTGCTCCGAAGCATGGAAGCTCTCAAAGCTTGAACACTTCACTGATGGAATGAGTGAACTCCTGAAATAACTTGGTGTTTCATCAGCCACTAGATGTGATTGATTCTTTTCAACTAATCCTCTCCTGGTTGTTGTTGGTTGGGGGGGTGGGAAATCATTTGCCTTCATCTAATAATCCTCTGCTCTACCAATCAGCACCACCCCATTCATATGTGGAATCATCAGTAACAACAAAAGGAGATGTTTTGAATGCCATGGCCATAGATAAGTTCACTTACCTTGGTAGTATACTTTCCAGGAGTGTACACATTGATGATGGGGTTGACGCATGCATTGCCAGAGCTAGCTTAGTGTTTGGGAGGCTCTGAAGGAAAGTATGGGAAAGAAGAGGACACTGGGCACCTAAAATAATAGAGGAGGTATCATAAAAGGGATAAAAACCAACAGGAGGACAGAGGCAGTGCCAAAGAAATAGTCTGCCAATTTCATTTTTTTCTTAGGCCTAGTCTTAAGAAACATGCCAATCTAACATTTATTTTAGAAATAAGAAAGTATTTCATCCAAAAAAGTATTTAACAAACTCCTACTATGTGTTCTACATTGCATTAATTACTTTTGTTTGGAATATCACAGAAGTACAAGAGACTAACTTTGTCTTTGTGGAGTTTATACTTGAACTATGGGACAAAGGAAGAGCACTTAAATAAATATATAAGGAGAGACAATATAATTAAAGTTACCTCAGTTTGAAAATTCTATAGGAGTTCAAAAAGGGACATAGCAATATTGGTTGGTGCAGCCATTTTGGTAGAGGAGATACAGTAACATGAGGAAATGCAGATTTTAAGGGAAGAAAAATAGATGATGCCAAAAAATTACCACACGGATATAAAAAATCATGTACGTGTATGTGTGCACATACATCCATATATATATGTCTGTGTATTACTTCATTACTCCAAGGATCTGTGATTTCTTCAGTATTGGGTTTCCTTTCACTGAAATAGATCACAACTGTTCTATGAGTTAGTCAATGGTCTCCTGGAGTGTGATGGCTGAAAATGTAGCCTCCTGCTGCCAACCTAGTGGTGAGCATCTCTGAATTTCATTAGGTTATTCTTCAGACAATAGACATATGGTCTGTCACAGGGCCAATACTCAAAGACCTGCCAGGACTTGTGCTCCGCTGATATAGCCTTTGAGAACTCTCCACCTAGTGACAATAAAGCATTGGAGTAGGATTGCAGTGGAGGAAGTATAGATTTCATTATAATTAATCAGGGGATCAACAAACAATGAAATCATAGAATAAGTTACATGTGTCCCAGTAAAACGTTAACTCTCTGAGAGGGCAATGTCTGTTTTGTTTTTGCCTTTGTAGTGCCAATGCCTAACTAGTCTTGGCAAACTCTGATGAAAGATGAGATTAGCATGTTTAAGGCCACTCTGTTTGGAAATGAGCAGATGTCTTTCTTTCACACATCTAATGATTTGACTTTGGAGTATTATTTCTGAATTTCTATTTTCTTCCTTGTAAATAAATGAGGGAAATACTCATGTTCTAAAGTGTTTGGAGACAGGATGTGAAAGGGAAAGAAGGAAAAGGGATGCAGGGTCAGTACCTAAAGAAAATGATAGTAGTAATAATGGAATTGGATGATCAGAGTCTGGGTGTAAGAGATCTCTTGGCCCAGTGAATTGGTCAAGAGTCTGGGGTGGGAGTGAAAGGACCAAGGAGGCTTAATGACTAGAGATGGGATTCCAATGTTCACAGAAATTTAAAAAATAGAGAAAGAGGAAAAATGCTTCAGAATAGAAGATGGTAGAGTAGAACGAAGCAATGCAACTGAACTCTGATCTACAAGATCTCCAAACAGATAGATAAAATGTACCAGACCAAATCATAATGGGGAAATCCAGAAAAAATGACACTGAGTACTTTGTCTGGCCCAGATGGGTATTGGGAGGCAGACAGAGAGATATGCACACACTGGAGAAAGAATTGGAGAAGGAGCACATAAGTCAGTGTATTTCAGTACTCAGGGAAAGGCACAAAAGCAGTTTCTTGGCTCATACTGGGGCACTGAAGACCCAAAACAGGGCAGTCCAGCAGGGAAAAGTGCCCACTGGCAGCTTTGTCACATACTACCCAATCCTGGGTCACGATTCAGAGCATATACCCATTTCAGTGTGGCATTTCCTTACTGAGGTAAGGAAACTCTGTCAGTGTACTGAAAAAAAAAAGAGAAAGTTCAGAAAACTACAGGAGCAGTGGTATGGTTCAGACCCAAAGGTCAGAACAGGGTCTCACTTCCACCATCTAGCCCAGCCCGCACAGGAATAATAAATACAGGAAATCTAGACCAAGGAGGAGACTACAATTCTGCCACACTGAACCCACTCAGCTTTCCAGCCAACTCATAAGGATGGAGTCTAACAGAGACTTGCACAAATCAAAACCCAGATCAGGAATTTGCAGAGCTCAGACCAGGGACAGCAATCAGACTCTTCCTTGGATCAAAATACTCTGGGAACACTGAAAATTTGCAAGTCTTTCCCTGAGATCCTGGAATAATACAACAATCAATATTCCAAGAAATCTACAAAAGGAACAACCCAGACCTTCCCTCCAGAAGTGAGGCAGAGCCAAGCTCTAACATAAAAACCAACCAGGAACTAGATTGGAAAAAGGGAAAAACAAAAAAAAGAGCCACACCATAATGAGTTATTATAGTGGTGGGGATGCTTAAGGCATAAATACAAAAGAAAAGAGTAGCTAAAAATCATCTACAAGGAAAGCCTCTGAGAAAAGCACAACTTGGGCATAGACTCAACTAGAATTTCTGGAAGACGTGAAGCAAGAGCTTAAAATGTTTTCATAAATGGAAGAAGAGCATTTGAGGAAAAAAAAATGGAAAAGAAATGAGACCTATGGAAAAGAAAGGATAAAACACATCCACATTTGTCCAAACACAAATGTTCCTTAAAGTGGTTCCAGAAGAAGGAACTGAGGTTACTTTACTGTTATCCATCTTTTACTTTTAACAAAGTTTCTATCTCAGGAATGGGTGGCCCTTATCCTTACTTAACCTGACCACTTTGCCTATTGATTTAGTCTATCCCCTCCCACCATTTCCTACATCTATCAATCATCTTTATTCTCTCATCTTAAATCTCGCCCACTCTACTGTTTTTTTCTCTGAAGCCAACAATAATAGTAGCAGTTAACATTTGCATTTTGTCTACCAAGTCATTTGCTCACATCTCTTTAAGACAGGTAGCTCATTATTATCCCTATCTCAATAAACATTCATGACATGCTGAGGTTGAGTCAAACAATTTATTTTGGTTCTGGGGATATGAAGCTGGGAAATGACATAGGTCCTACCCTCAAGGAGTCCAGTACTCTTTTCTTTCTATTTTAAGGGATAAGGTGGCCCTTCTCTTCCTATGGTTCTATCCATTCTACTATGGAAATATCACAGGCTCACAAGTAAGTGTCATACAAAGTAGATTATGATCGTGGTGAAATCGAAAACTTGGCAAAGTCCTAGGATCATCTAAAGAAGGAGGAAACCCTTTCAAGTAGAGGAATCAGGAAAGGCTTCTTGGAGGGCATAGCAATTTAGCTCAGGCTTGAAGCAAGGATTTCAATGGGTGAAAATGAGAGGACCTTTTAAATACTAGGAGAGGGGTAAAGAAGAGTAAGGTAGGGTGGCCTGGACAAATACATACAGGCAGCAGGTATAAGGAAAATTTGGAGAACAGTTAATAGATCATTTTGTCTGGAAAGAAGAATTGTTGAAATGGGATAATGTGACATGTTGATGGGAAATTAGATTTGAGTCATATTGTATAAGTCTCTAAATCCCAGACTAAGTAGTTTTCAACCCAAAGGAAATAGGGAGCCAATGAATATTTTTGAACAGAAAAGTGAAGCATTCAGGCAAGCAAATGTATGAAAGAAAAAAAGTTGGCTTCTGTCTGAAGGAGTGACTGAAGAGAGGAGAAATGGAAAGCAGCAAGGAAATGTAGAAGGCTAGTAGCAATAGTCTAAGCAAGAGGTGATAAGTGTCTGGACTAGAGGAGTGGTGGTAAGTAGAGAGGCGGGGAAGGAAAACACATAGTGTGGAAGTGAAATAAAACCAATTTTACAACTGGGTGGGTATGCATTGTGAGAAAGATGGCAAAGTGAAAATATGATTACAAGTTTTTAAGCTAAGGAGGTTGAGTATGATAAAACCATTAACAAAAATAGTCACACTGGAAGAAGGAGCAGATTGATAGGAAGTTACATTCAGTTGAATACACACTGAGTGACAGACACTGGCTCAGTATCCAGGGAGAACTGACCAGTAGGCAGTTGGAGCTGAAGGATTTGATTTCAGAAGATAGATTAAGGTAAGATGTAGAGATCTGGAAACGTTTGTGTAAAGTAAGAAATGAAAACATGGAATGAATGAAGTACTCTACGGGAAAATATAGAAAAAGAAAAGAGGCGTGAGAAAGTAATCTAGATCCCAGTAATAATTTAAATATAACAAACTTTTAGTAAAGTAGAATAAACCCTGACTTTGTCTTCAAATTCTGGATTTTGAGTTGCAGATATTGGCTCATTTAAATAATTCCATTTAAAAACTCTCTTATTCCTGTTGTGTGAATCAAGGAATCATGGACTGCTTGCCTATAACTATTTTTTCCTTTCTTCCCACATTCTATACTCTTGTGTCCAGACAGATGTTGTCCAGCTATTAAAGTCAACTTAGTCCGAGGGACCCTTAGATAATTCTTCAGCTATGTGCTTCCTTCAGTGTGTGTTTTATGATAGGAGGCATAAATTCAGACATTGTGGAAAAGTCTGGATCTAAAAAGAGATATCCTGACCCCCTCCCATGAGCTATGTACTGACCAGGGAGGACTGCCCCCTGAGCCGGACCTGTAGGAATGATGGTAACCTACCGAAATTCATCCCTAAATATAGTTAATAACCTTCCCATTCCAGTGATTCTGAACTCACAGCTGTTATTATTCAAACTGCATTCTCCATTCCCCATTGACTGTTTTCTTGCCGCTTGTCCCCTTCAATCCAACCACCTCCAATATTCCACTCTAAAATTACTCATCCTATCCATTATTCTCTCTGAAATGATTGCGACATGGGTGACAAAATTGCTGGCATAAAAAAATCTTTTCTTAAACCTCCAGTCTTCTGGTTGTCTCAGGATCCCTCCTTATCACAAAGTCTGGCTACCATTTCCAGCACTGGCTGCACTGTCATTCCCTATCCCCACTGACAGGTCGAGGTGGAGGAGTTGGAATACTCCTTGCTCCCCATTAATACTGGCCCAAAGCTCACCCTCTGCCACCATCACTCAGTAACTTTCCTTCCTTTTAGGTTTATGCAACCTATTCGTATCAACCAATTAACATTCTGGTAGCTGTTGTCTACCTACCTCCAGGACGTTGCTCTTCTTTCCTCTATGAGTTCAGTGACTGACTCACAGTCTTTCCTTTTCCTTCAACTCCTCCCCTCGTCCTAAAGTACTGCAATATACAAGTTATTGTTTTCTCAAACACCCAAACCTTCCAGTTTCTTACCCTATTCATTTTCCATGATCTATTCCTTTACGATACCTCAGCTAGAGGTTTATCTCCCCAGATGATGGTCAAACCTTAATCTTATCATCACTTACAAATATACTATATCAATGTTCACAAACCTTAAAAATCCCTTGTCTGATCACAACTTGTTGATCTATCTTCCCTCTGCCTTGCATCTCCAAACCCAGTTCTTCATATCCTCCAATCTTTCTGCCCTTCACTTCTTTCCTACATGTCACCCTTGCACCAACTATACTCTGCTCAGTTTCAAGTCTCAATCCCTTGGTGAACCATTTTACCTCTAACATTCCTCTTTTTTTCTATTGCTAATCATGTCCTGACAAACCAAAACCTTATCTTACTCCCACTCCCCTCTGGCTTCACTCTTACTTATGTGTTGTTAAATGAAACTGGAGAAAAGCATGAAACTGTGCTGACTGCATTCACTACAAATTTACGTAACATAATCTCAGTGGAACCCTTACTGTGGTAGGGCAATCCTTTTATACTCTCCTTATTCACTCACTTTTTCACTTACCATAGCAGATTTTCAAAATCTTTGCATTCCTTTTCAAATCTCCTCTGGCTTACTTTCTCCCATTCTCTCAGCTGAGAATGTTGCCTCTTATTTCACTGAAAAGATTGAGGCCATTTGCAGAGAGCTCCTTCCTCTTCTCTCTTCCTCATCTCGCATTACTCAGATGCTTTCTGTAACTCACCTCTGATTCACATGAAGTAGTGGCCCTTCTCTTAGACAAGAAAAACAACTGATCCCATTCTATCCCATCTTCTTCAGTGGACTGTCCACTTGATCATTGCCATTTTCTCATTTATCTTCTGTAAGTCCGTCTACTGGTTGTTTCCTTATTGTCTACAAAGCATGCCCAATGTTTCCTCTGAACCTCAAAAAAAAAATCCTTACTTAATCCATGTATCCCTGTTTGCTATGTGCCGTATCTTTCCTTGCTTTTCTGACTAATTTCCTTGAGAAAGCTATCTATAATCAATGCCTCCAATTCCTTTCATATCACTCTATCAATTCTATGGGATTATGAGAAAATACAACATGTGGATTATTATTATATGAGCTTTGTTAATTCTTCATTGGCTGATCAATATGCAGAATTACATTTTATGGATACACAAATTTTCCTGACCTCTGACTTCTGTGTCACACTTTGGGCAGCTCAATAGCATGTGTAGGCATATAAAAGGAGATACATCCACAGATTCAAAGGAAAATGTAAAGAGACCTCAATCAGTTAAACAACAAACATTTATTAAATGCTTACTAAATATCAGGAACTGAGATAATCTCTGAGGACACATAGAAAAAAGGTGAAAAGGTCCTTGCCCTCAAGAAGCTTATATTCCAATGGAAGAGGTAATATGTACACATATAGATATATTCAGAATGTATGAAAAATGAATACAAATGTCCAATATATACTATATTTTGTTTGAGCCTTGACAGATATATCTGAGTCAGAAGGGGGCATGATGAATCCTCCCCTTTACCATTCTGGCCAATCAGAACAATTGGGGGAGGGGGTAATGATAACAGCAGCCAGAATATGACTGTGCTATAAAGATTCAGGTTGAGTCAAATAAATGAACTCCATGGCATTCCCTACATTTTGCTTCCTTATATAGCTCAAATTCTTGACACGAATTTCTGCTCCACAAACCAATTTTCTATTTATCTCAACTCCATTCTGTGATATTACCCAACCTACATTTTTGCTTCAGAGTTGCTTTCTTTCTAATTCTGACCCATGATCCTAGCCTCTGCTGTCCCAGGCAAAGACTGGCTTTCCCCACATGGGTGTTTACTTAATTTTCAACCCCCCTCCCAAATGTTGACTGGATGTTGAATGAGACCTGAGAGAGCTCTGCTGTGATGAGGTCTCATCTGTCTACCCTCTCCCTTGTTCAACACTATAAAGTTTTCATTTAAGCAAGTATCAGGAAACTAATCTCAAAGTCTGATAGTGAAACACTGATAATCCCTGCTCTTTTGTAACAGCTGAGGGCAGTCCCAAAGCAGAAGAAAGACAAGTACAGCTGCTACTTCCCTGCACTCATGGCTCAGCTGTCTTGCTTTCCTTGCTGTGCTGGAGCATTTTGGGTTTTAACTTCAAGCTCGAAACACACAGTATACCAGTAGATGTGTCACTTTTGACAAGTTTGCTAGTAGGCATCATTTTTTCTGATATGTGTATCAGAATGAACTAGCTGAAAAAGGTGCTATTCATTTATTTTTATAATCTCCAAATCAATATTAAAAGGCATGCTTAAAGGCTCTGTCTATACAATGAGAAGATGACTGGTCAGTTGTATCCTACTTGTAGTCAATTATCTGGCTATTCTGGCTGAGTTTTAAAAATTACATGTTAGAATAAAAAATTAAAAGATAGTTAATGAACATTTAGAAAAGAAAACAGTGATCAGAAAGACCCAGTATGACTTGATCAAGAACAAGTCATGGCAGGGAGTAATGTACATATGTGACTGTACATGTTATGTAGGAAGAATTTCTCTGGTGAAAGTGTCCCAGACATCTGTAGCTGGGCACATGCTGTTTAACATTTTTATCAGTGATTTGATTAAAATGAACTGAAGAAATGCTTAACAAATTTGTGGGTGATTCAAAGTTAGGAGGCATTGCTCAATCAATTAGTAAACGTTAAGAAGCACCTAGTAGGTACCCACATTGTGCTAATCACTAACACTCCAGATGACAGTCAGTATTTAAAAAGATATTGACAAACTAAAATGATGTTCTAAATATAGGAAGAGGAAATTCAATAGTGGGCAAATGCCAAGTCTTGTGCTTGGGTTAAGCAAATCACCTTTTTATCAAAAGATGGAGGAAAATGGCCCAATGAGTTTGAAAAAGATTTTGGCTGGTAATGTGACGCTGAAGTCAAGAAAGTTAATGTAACTTTTAGAAAGCAGTAGGAGAGGTAAAGTGCCCAGAAGTAGGGAAGTTATGGGTCAGAACACATCTTGAATACTAGATCAGTTTGTTGTGTGATATTTTAAAAGGATATTGAGAAGTCTGAGAATGTTCAAAGGAAAGCAAACAGGATAGTGAAGAGCTATTCGAAGAGTGGTTGAAGTAACTGGGAAGGTTTATTCCAGAGAAGAGAAAACTTAGGAAAGCATTATATTTGTCTCCTTATATTTGATGGCTTGTCTTATGAAGAGGTTATGAGATTTATTCTGATGGCCAGAAGAGAGCAAAATTCCCTGGGTTTTCATGACAACTTGGTTTTCTTCTATAGCTTTACTTTCTAATCATATTTGCTCATAAAATATTCCTTCTCCTCTCTTCAGACCGCAGCTAGGCATACAAACACTTTAATGCTGGCTACAGATGAGGATAGGGGTAGAGATTAGATCTGTCATTTCATTGACCATAGACATAGCCAGACAAACCACAGAACGGCTAGAGGGGACTAACCCAGGGCGAATTCTGCACCCAGAGACCACGGAATATTGTAGCGAGGGAGATTTCTGTTCCGGAGAGACCTGCAAACCTCTCGCGGGGGGGGTCCTTCGCGCTGTGGACTGGGCGCCGGGACGGGGAGCAGAGGGCAGCCCTGCCGCGGCCACGACACCGTGAGGAAAAGATCCGAGAGGGCTACGGGGACGGGATCTCCAGCGGCGGCACTAGCCCCCCCACCAACAGGTGACTGACGGGGATAGGTGAGAGAGTGTTTTTGGTGGGTTGAGAGGGGAGTAGGGTGCCCCCATGGCTCGGGCCCCCCCAGGAGATAGAAGCTGAGAGGCGGCTACAGACAGGGGCTCCCCAAACGGGCGGGAGCCTAGATCCATTGTGGATGGTCTATGCATAAACCCCCTGAGGGAACTGAGCCAGAGAGGCGGCCCTGCCCCTGACCACCTGAACTTAATTCTCACACTGAATAGCAGCCCTGCCCCGGCCAAAAATCCTAAGGCAGGAAGCAGCATTTGAATCTCAGTCCCCAAACGCTGGCTGGGAGGACCAGGAGGCAAGGTGGGTGTGAGGAGAACATTCAGAGGTCAGGTCACTGGTTGGGGAGAATGCCAAGAAAAGGGAAAAGAAATAAAACCATTGAAGGGTATTTTCTCGGAGAAAAGACACTTCCTCCCTTCCTTTCTGATGGGGAGGAACAATGCTTGCCATCAGGCAAAGACACAGAAATCGAGGATTCTGTGTCCCAGCCCACCCAATGGGCTCGGGCCATGGAAGAGCTCAAGAGGAATTTTGAAAATCAAGTTAGAGAGGTGGAGGACATAGCCACAATTAAATGATTTTTTTAAATGAGAATTATATTGTCCTCTAAGTCTGAAATGCTTTCACATCATTTCCTACTCTTAATATTCTTACATTTCTTCAAGGCCCAGTTTAAATACTCCCACATCTGGGATATCTTGCCTAATGACCCCCTCCCAATCTGGAATAAATAATTCCTTCATTGTATCTTTTACCATTATGTATTCCTTTAGTGGCTCATCTTATTCAAATACTAAATTACTAAATTTTTATTCATTTTTAATATTTTGGAGTAAGAGAAAAACATAAATTCTAGCTTTGTTTATTATTCTTTTATTTATTCTCTTTCAAATGTTTCCTTCCTACGTGGCCTTTATAAACCTATAGAAATGTTATTGTTACTGTAACACTACTTTCTGATGGCCAATGTGGTACACTGAATAATCAGTTGGAGATAAGGGAAGAACAAATATTCTCAGATAGTTTTTCTTGGATGAAGATGTCCCTGCACTTGATGCCATAACCAATGGCATGAGCCATTTGTTTCTAATATAATCATTTTCAGATGCTATATGTTACAGATTGCTTTGTTTTTACAAAGGAAACAATACCCTTGGACTGGCAAATTCATATGATTTGGATGCTGTGCTAACCCATAGCATATTCTGATCTTGATTGTGTAATGAAGACTTCATTTTTATGTGTGAGGAAGAAAATCTCATGGCTCATGCAAACAACATTATTCCTAAGCCAGCCATACATCATCATACATGCAAAACCCAAGCCTTGGGTGGGAGAGACTGGCAAGTTAGATGAACCACTTCAATTTTCCATCAATCAAATTATAGTTTATTGTTCAGCTGAACTACCTCAGGCAACACAAATCTAAAAACTGTCATTTTGGAAACATTACATTTTTTTCTTGTCACATTATAACCCAAGCCATGGTCATAAAAAAAAGAATGTCATACCATTACTGACTGTAATACTCCCTAATTTAAGAACAGCTAATTCATCTGTAGTTTGTGCTAGGTGTCTACATTCAGAGCTGGTCACAATATTGGGTTACACTAATCTCATCTCATGGCATTACTACATTTATTATTTCTAAAATAACTGTGATTTTAGAAAAATTCAATTAAGCAGAGGATGACTACTTAGAATGGTAGCTTAATGCTAACATAAGAGAGAAGGCCTACAATTTCAGTATAGTGCAATATTTCACATTTTTTGTGTGCCCAATAAATTGTTGAAAATTTAATTAAAGATTGGGTCTATGACAACAAAATAAACTCTCCTTCTTCCCATTCTTTACAGTAGAGAGAGGGATTCATCTGTCTTCATAAACCTCAAAAAGTTAAAAAACTAATCTTGGAAACATTAAAAATCTGATTGCATTCTGTCACTCACAAGTGTATCAATGCCCTTTATGACATTTACCCTATGATGCTCCTCTTAAGTTGAGAAATAACCATAGAATGCCAGAGGATCTTAAAAAGCTTTATTTTCTCAGTTCATCTCTGATGCTTAAAACAGGCTGATGCAATTTCTAGAACTAGACATATTTAGTAGAAATGCATAAGACCTCAATGATTACATTTTCTTAGGCTTTTTTCTTTGTGATTCTGGGAGGAGAGAAATGTGACAAAATAAATTTTATTTGCAAAATATGATTTCTTCAAAAGAGAAGGTAATATTGGAGTAAAGAAAGAGTCTTGTTAGAAGCATGGCATTTTCCAGTCTGTATAGAGCTATATTTATGCTACAAATGTGTTCATGATTACCTGATGAAGGCATAAACCTGCTTAAGATATAACGCTCATAAATAAAACATGCTAAAGCCCAAAGATAATCAGACACGTTATAAGAATATACCTTCCTTGCACAAATGTATGTCAATGCTACAATTCATGAAACCCCACTTAATTGACTACCTGATAAAGGAATAAACCTGCTAAAGGAATAGATTTACTGTTCACTGAGGCAATGCCTTTAAGAGGTCTCCACTGAATAAAAAGCTAGTTCCATTGGCTGAGCGGAGATATGTTCTTCAACGCGTGGGGACTTATTAACTGAACTTTTATGTGCCTTTTATGCACCATTTATTTTTTAAAAATCAGGAATTTTCATGATCGCAATTAC
Source organism: Notamacropus eugenii (assembly GCF_028372415.1). Taxonomy (NCBI): domain Eukaryota; kingdom Metazoa; phylum Chordata; class Mammalia; order Diprotodontia; family Macropodidae; genus Notamacropus; species Notamacropus eugenii. The sequence goes on along the minus strand of NC_092875.1, from coordinate 298,184,806 downwards.
TTAGGCACCAAAGTCATGTGAAATTCCTGTGGTTGGTATCTCAGAATCCACCCTGAAAAATGACCTTAACCTCCTTTAAACACCTCAGGAGTATAGGAGGCAGAGAAGGAAGTGGAGGCAATACCAGAAGAGGTGTATATGACTCCTGTGAAGGCTGTGGGTTTGCTTTGAAAATAAAGTTTGAGTAGTCTTTGACTTAACTCTTTTTTTCCCCCCGTAGCTGGGGGAGGTATAAAAGATGATAGTATGTATGTGCATGTATGTGTGTATGAGTGTGTGTGCATATGTATGTGCATGCCTATTTGTGTGTTCATGTTCAAAACTCTTCTTTATATATGAATGGACCTATCTACCACTTTAAGAAAAAAAGAGAGATCAAATAAAACATATCCTCCTAAAAAGTACCAAATCTAATACCACCTAAATATGTGCAGGTTTGCTGGATTTTTCAAAGATGGTCCTGATTTGACAGTTATTGTTATTATTATTTTTAAAAGGCACTGTAGTAGTTACTTTATTTTCCAGGCAATGTATGTGAGTTTTGCACACACCTTAAGTGTTTGGAATCATTTCAGATGAATCTGCTTTTAAACTTCGAATCAGACTTTGTTTAAAAACATGGTACACTTTCTCTCTAAATAGGCCCTTCATGCTTATTTTGTATTTTGGATATTGTAACAACTTTCCCCCTTTTCCCCCTCCCCAACACATTAACTACAGTATTCTTTACTATTATTTTCCTAAAGGAAACAATTTCTGGTAGTCTGAGCTTACTCTAGCATTAAAGTCACTCAGAATTATATTTGTTCCTCTTTTGGCACACTGATGATAAGGGTTTCTAGGTCTTCATAAAATTTTCTTTGACCTCATCTGAGTTCGTCATGGTGGGAGCTTAGGCACTGATGATGGTGGCATGACGTTTTCGTGCTCATATTGTTGTGAACCTGACATTCACCCCTTTTGGCAGGCTTACCAGCTTGCTGACTAGATTACTTTGGATTGCAAAACCTATGCCAGCTTCACAGCACTACCCTTCACTGTGGCCACTCCAGAAAAAATGTGTATCCAGCTCCAACTTCAGTAAGCTGGCCTTTGTTTGCCAGCCTTGTTTCACTCAGGGCTACTGAATGCGATACCTGTTGAGTTCTCTTGCAATAAGAGCAGTTCATCTTTCAGGTCTGCTGGATTTTGTGTTGTCTACAAGTGAGCACACATTCTTTGTGCCAATGGTGAGTGGAGTCATCTTTGAAGATGTTTTTGTATGTTTTGTACATTTTTTTTTGTACTTTGACAGCATAGTGTGATTCCCCATCTGCCACAGTAACCAGGCCAGTGTTGAGTAAGTAGACAATTTTTAGGGCACCTTTTCTAGCTCCCTTCCTCACACCAGGAGGTGAGCAGCGCAATCCTTAAAAGGCTGCTCAGACACCCAGGGGGCTGCCAAGTCCCACTGTTACTTCCATTGAGAAACGACCCTATGTCCTGAGCCGCCTGTGTGCAGGGTTGTGACAACAGCTCCCAGTGTATCCTCACCTGCTGCTTCATCACTTGGCTGTTGCCGCAGGACTTTGAGGCATAATAGTAAAATGGTACGGGTGATGTCTTTTGATTCATATGTTCATTGGATTTGAGTGAAACAGAGTTGCAAGAAGTCATCAGCCTCACTCTCTCCTCCAGAGTCGTCAGAGTTCAGTGGCAGGACAGAGTCAAGATGGTTGGCTATGGCTCAGAATGCAGTGGATGACCTTGGTGAATTCGGTGTCTAACCAAACTCTAAGTGCTCCTCATCACCTGCTTCAGCTGCCTTCATGGCCATTGGAACAAATTGTTCTCATCTACCCATTCCACCAGGGGAAGTCTTCACATGTTTGAGGTAGACACTCTCATAATTTACCAATGGGGTTGAGACCCCTTGGTTACCCTCAACCTGATTTGGTCCATCTGCTGAAACATTTCACTGGAGTATGGCCGCTGCACATCCTGCAGTTTCTTAGAGTCACAGGTGAGAGTTGGGTGGAAGAGGTGAACATCAAAGGTGGAAAGAGCCTGAAAAGGGCTCAGCAGCCATCACATCAAAGGTGTGAACACACCCTGCACCCCACAAGTTGTGGTATATGAATGTAATGGAATACTATTGTGCTATAAGAAATGATAAACAGGTAGACTTCAGAAAATCCTGGAAAGACTTATATAAACTGATGATGCTAAGTGAAGTGAGCAGAACCAGGAATTCAAGGATACCCCCGTTTTCTGTCTTTATAAAGGTAAGGAGAATAGATTGTTCTGTGACAATCACAGGGGGGTCTCTCTTAGTCACTGCTGACAAGATTCTTGCTAGAGTCCTACTTAATAGGCTGATCCTTCACCTGGAAGATGGTCATATGCCTGAGAGCCTGTGTGGCTTCATAAAGGGCTGAGGAGCAGTCAATATGGTGTTTGCTGTCTGACAACTCCAGGAGAGATGCCAGGGCAGAACAGAGGTCTGTACACAATGTTTGTAGATCTGACCAAGGTCTTTGACACTGTTAGTCATGAGGGCTTATGGAAAATTATGTCAAAATCTGGTTGCCCAGAGAAGTTCATCAACATTGTATGTCAATTTCATGATGGCATGTTTATCTGTACTGCTCTCATGCTTTCCTAATCACCAGTGAAGTGAAACAGGGCTGTGTGCTTGTTCCTATGCTTTTTAGCATGATGTTTTCAGCTATGTTGTCAAATGCTTTCAATGAGGATAAATACAGCATCAAGATCAACTACCATACGGATGCTAAGTTCTCCAATCTGAAAAGGCTACAAGCCAAGACCAAGTGGGGGGAGTGTTGGTGCATGTTTTCTGTTTGCACACGATTGTGCACTCAATGCAGTCTCTGAAGCTGAGATGCAACAAAGTGTGGATCAAATCTCTGCTGCCTGTGCTAATTTTAGCTTAATAATTAACACCAAGAAAACATATGTGTTCTATCAGCCACCACCATACCATCCATACGTGGAACCATCAGTTACAACAAATGGAGAAGTTTTGAATGCTGTGAATAAGTTCATGCACCAACACTTCCTCCAATTTGAAAAGGCTACAAGCCAAGACTACCTTGGTAGGGTACTTTTCAGGGATGTACACATTGACAATGAGGTTGACACATGCGTCGCCAGAACTAGCTCAGCCTTTGGGTGACTACAAGAACAGTTTAGGAGAGAAGAGTTATTAGACTGACTACCAAACTGAAGGTCTACAGAGCCATGGAGCTGACCTTATTGTTGTATACCTCTCAAACATGGACAGTGCCATGCCAGGAAACTGAATCACTTCCCTTTGAACTGTCTTAGGAAGATTTTATAGATCATCTGGTAGGATAAGGTACCAGATACTGAGATATTTGTTCAAAACTAAACTGTCAAGTATTCAAAGAATGCTTCAAAGAGTGCAGCTCTGATGGGCTGGCCAAGTTATTGGAATGCAAAATGTACATTTGCCAAAAAGACTATTTTATGGAGACTTCACATGGAGTAGGTGATCAGAAGAAGTGATACAAGAACACTCTCAAAGTCTCTCTCAAGAACTCTCGATTTGAATGTGCGACATACTGGCACAGGACCACTCAACAAGGCATGCCCACATGAGAAAAGGTGCTGTATTCTATGAACAAAGCAGAATTGAAACAGCACAAAAGAAATCTAGGATGTGCACATTTGGAGTAACCACCTCAAATATTCACATGGACTCTCTGTGCCCAACCTGTGGTAGAGCATTCTGAGCTCATTTTGTTCTGATTAGACACAATCGTACACATTGAAACTTCACTTTATTGTGATGATGTCATTTTGGTTCTCTTCAAGAATGAAGGACAGCAAGCAACCACACTACTACTTGTTCAGCCACCCTGTAATTGACCAGTATCCTCTTGGTTTTCAGTTCTTGGCCACTACAAAAAGATGTTACTATAAAGACTTTTATACACATGGGTCCTTTTCCCATTTTCATGATATGAGAGCCCATCTACTGAATCAATGAAACAATCAAAGGGCATTGAATTAAGTATGAACAACTTGGTTAATCATTTTGGAAAAAAAAAAAATAGAATGTTTCTATGGACAACTTGGTGCTGCAGTGGATAGAATACTGGACCTGGAGTCAGAAAGACTCATCTTTGTGAATTCAAATCTGGCCTCAGACACTTATTAGTTGTGTGACCTAAGCAAGTCATTTAATTCTGTTTGTCTCAGTTCCTCATCTAAAATGAGTCGGAGAAAGAAATGTACTATGTTGAGTGTTAGGGATACAAATCAAAAAGCACAATAGTTCATGTCATTTAGGAGTTCACATTTTAATAGATGAAGACAAAATTATAGGAAGTTTTAGTGGTCAATCAGATAGAAATGTCTAGTGGTGCACAGGTTACAGAGTTAAAGCAGATACTAATTGCATTTCTTTAATGTTTCTATTTCCAACACCATATTTGTTTCTCATTTTGAATAGTGCCAAGGACTTTGAGGTTGAGAACTTTCTTTTCTGGACCTTTAGTATCTGTGTTTCCTGAAAGGATGAGGGTTTTAAGCACCTGCACAAGTATTTGTCAGGTCACATCACCATGGTTGCTTCCTCAGAATACGGATACATAGACTAGGGGTCAGTCAGTCAATCAACAAGCTTCTATTAAGCATCTACTTTGTGCTAAGCACTGAGAATACAAAACAGAAAAGGAAAAAAAAAAGCAAAAAATGTCCCTGCTCTTGAGGAGCTCACAACCTGGGGCTTTTGTGTTTCTTTTCCCATTGGTGGCAGTTAGTCAATAGTTGGTGATGATGATGGTAAGGCAGATGAACTCTGACTCCACAACAATTGTTGGAGCTTGGCCAGAACCTGGAATGGTAGTCCAAGGTAGAGGGGTCAAATATGCACCCTGATCTGTAACACTCTTGGTAGCATACCACATTAACATGTAATTGAGAAATACTTAACAAAATAATTAAAAATACAATGAAACATAGATAATATTAGATTTTAAAAGTAAGTCAATATGTGGCCTCTAGGAATCTGCAAGCATGAATTACTGGTCTGGATTTCTGTCTGATCTTAACTTCCTCCCCTGACCCCTGACCATTTGTATGGGGGAACTGTTATTCCCAAGGGTCTTGAGTTATCTCCTTTGGGATCTGAGGGAGGATGCTTTGGCACATATACCTCCTGTCTCTCCTTCAAGGTGTTTTATTGCTTCATTACACAAATGTGAGAAAAGGCTTTGTACAAACAAGGGATTATGAGTTATCTCTTTGGTGTATGAGTTCTCTATGATTGGGTCCACTTTGCCTTGTATTCTGCATGTATTTTTGGGACTGTGTACCCTTGATTTGGGGGAAAGTTTTATACCAACTTTTATTATACCACCATGATAAATAGCCATTTCTAAAAGTTGTTTGGCTAAATAATTTGTATCGGTGAGGGAAGCGCACTTGTAGATACTGATGGGCTATAAAGAGAAAAATATCTCAAACTCCTCAGTGTCTACTTCTAGAATCCTTAGGGAGACTGGATATAGCAGTGACCTGCCTCTTTAGTGCTACATACCCATCATAAAAGTTCGTCTGGCAACAATGGCTGAAATTCTGAGCACTCAATTAGAGTACAGTTGGTTTTTGCTTTTTTTTTCCTTCTTTTTTTCTTTTTTTGCTCTGATGCCATTTTTAAGTTATTAAACATTAAGGCTGATTTGTATGATATTTTAGTGGCCCTGTACTATCAAACATGTGACTATTTAATCAGTAGTGTAATAAGTAGTAATTCATTTAGCTCCTCTGTGTAACATTACCTTTCCACGTTCCCCTGCTATATCATTGGGGTAAATGAATGAAAAATATACTTTCCATTAAAGCATTTAGTGTTTATTGATACATAAGATTCCTACGGAAACATAACAAGAGCAATATTTTTTAAAAATATGCTTCAATATACTAACAAAGGCCTAAATGAAGATGTGATCACTGTAACACATAGGACAATGAGGTCAATGAAGACAGTGAATATAAACAAAAAACTTGGCAAGAAAAAATGCTACATAAATTGTATGTCTAACATAATGGGTTTTGAAGTCTAATCTAGCCTATTTCTAAAAGGGTAAAATGAATAAGAAACCTATCAATAAATATGATTTTTATTGAAACTCAGGAAATTCATATGAATTTCAGCAACACTTTTCTAAAACTAAATTCCTAATTGATGAGATAGAAAAAAATTCACGTGAAAAGCATGATATACAAATGAGAATGTTGATAGGTCAATAACTAGTAACTATCTCTTGCTACAATTCATTACTTACAACTCAGTCATGACTTTGGTTATATAAAGTGGTAATATCTAGCTTGTCACTAGAGAATAGTCTTAAGAACGAATCCTAATGGTGATTCCTAGACATTCAAATATCTGTTCCGGTTCAATTTCCTCTTAAATCATCAACTGCTCAGTACTGACTGTTGATACCATAGGTGAAAGCCAAGTCAGGAGTGAAATAATACCTTTCCTTCATTCATGCTTTCAGACTTCTTAAAAGGGTTGAAGTTTTACATGTGAAGTCTGATTTTTACTCAGATGCTATTAGGAAAAAAAAGAGACAGGATGGGAAGGAACTTCTGCTCTGCTTGCTTATTGCAAATCTATAAAAATAAGATTTTTGTTAATATCACTTATTAGGCTTCTATGTGCTTTCTTGTCCAGTTATAATCCCTCAATCTCATCGAAGGAATATAGAGTTATCTTACGTGATGCAATTGAATGAAATAGAGATAGCAGAGTTAAAACATCTTGGCCATTGACTTATCTACTGGGTGATATTTTTTCCCTGTTTCCATATCATAAGCTCTTCGATGCTAAGATGTATCCTTTTTTCATAAATTTCTTCTTGTTACCTATTTAAAATATAGTGAACATTTTTTGAATGCTTTTGATTAACTTTCAATCTCTGGAGGAGAAAGGCCTATGGAAAATCATCTCTATTGTCCTTGGATAACTGAACTGCTCCTTCCTAAATCTCATTATTGCTTTCTATCTTTTCCCCTTGTTCATTATTTACTTCCATTGAGCATTTACTTAATGGCAACAGTATGTGTAGTATCATTCAGAAAATGCACCCTATCTAACAGATTTCTCCAAATTCTTACATGAAATTAAACATTTGATGTATTTCTTTTTTTGTTTAAGCAACCATAATAATGGGGAATCCTTCTACTATATGCACTTATGCCTAAATATTTCCATACTTCTAGGTTAAAAATACCATTGCAAAAATCTGTTGGGCAGTAGAGAAACTTACTTTTAATTCTAAGTATTATTTTTAATGAACCATGATTATTCTATAAAAAGTAATGGACAAAATGTCAGTATAAAATTATATGTCTAGAGGAGACTTTAAGAATATGGAGAAGGAAATCATTCTAAAATAATGCTGCACAGCAGCAAATGTGATATTATATGCCGCAATATGATATGACAGAATATAATAGTCAATCCGCAAGCATTTGCTGAACATCTCCTATATACCAGGCACTGTGATAAGCACTTGGGATACAAAGAAAGGCAAAAGATAGTTTCTGTCCTCAAAGAGCTCACAATCTAAACTATAATACAATATAACATAGCATATAAAAAAATTTTACACAATATGATATAGTATGATATAGACATGATAAAATAATATAAGATGTGCCATGACATAATGTAATATATTAGTCTATTGTAGTGTTAATATAATAATGTAATATTATGTAATGCAATTAAAATTTATTAAACATTGATTTATTCAGATTGTTATGCTAACTACTGGAATATATACATTGATTAGTTTAGATATGATTCCTGCTTTTGAGTAACTTAGAGTCTAATTGGGTCAGAAGACATTAACAGAGAGAGATAGAGAGTTACAAAACAAAATGCTTTTATGGAAGAGGTTATTATCAATTCAAGGGGAATTAGAATAAACTTCCTCAAGGAACTGTAATTTTAGAAGATGTTTAAATGATAGAAAGGAGTTCAAAAGGCAAAGATAAGAAGGATTACCACATTAAGCAAAGAAGCAGTCTGAACAATGACACATTGTGTGCTGACATGTTGTCTGTGTGTGCATTTGTATGGAAAGTTCTTCATTTTATTTAAAGCAGTCATTCACAAGGTGTGGTCCTGGAGCTCCTGGGGGAGTTTATGCAAATGTTTTTTCTTAATAATACTAATATGTTTTAATTTCAAATATGTTTAAGTATCAATAAATATAAACTATAAACAAAACTCTTTGGGGCAGATCCTCAAGAGCTTTTAAATGTGGAAAGAGATGCTGAGACCAAAGAGATTGAGAACCACTGGTTTAGATATGGTATACCTATGGATCAATATAAGATAAGCTTGTAGTAATTGAGTATCTCCCATTGTGGAAGGTCTAAAATGCCAAGTCAAGAAGCATGAACTTTATTGACTGAAAGACAATGGAGAACCAAAAATGATTTTTTTGAATGGAGAAATAATACATACATAATAAAGATTCTTTTTCTTTCTAGAAGTGGTATGAAGGCTAGACTGGATGGAGGACAGAATGGAGGCAAGACCATTAAGAAGAATTTTGTAATGGTCCTTGTACACAATAAAGTGCAACAGAGTGGTGGCCGGGGGAATAGAGAGGATGGGACATGAGGTGGAGGGGAATACACCTGGCCTTTTAATATATTGGCTATGTAGTGAGAGACTGGTCACTTAGAGCCTATGTTATGTTATAGCAAATTAATATTAACTGTTTAAATAGTATTGATCATTAGGTTAATGAATGCATAAAGAAGATTCTAATTACAGCTGGTGACTGATGTGGGTATGAATGCACAAGAATGAAGACTCAAGCTATAGTTTTAGGGAGAATACTCTAACTTTTTAGTGTTACCTGTAGAACATTGAGAGGAGATATAACCTACCTTCTGGGGACCTACCTTAACAGTGTGAATGGGAGTTGTGATATACAACCCTAGCTTCTATAATTCACTACAGAAATGCAATAAAATAAAGGGAAGGGTCAAAGATAAAATCAGAGTTACCAAAAAACAGAAAAATTGGAGGATGGTAGTAGCAAGGCTGCAAACAGTGAAACCAGAAGCAGACTAAAGGGAAACAAAAGGAAATCATTTTCAGATATCTTGAGTTTGAGGCGCCCAACATACATCCAGATGGAAAAGTACTTTTAGGCAGTAGCTATGTCTGGAGCTCAAAAAGTAGGCGAGATTAGCTACAGATTTGGGAATGAACAGTATTGAGGAAGCAATTGAATCCATGGAATTGAATAATATTGCCAAGGGTGAAAGTACATGTGAAGGAGAGAAGAGGGTCAAGGTCAGGTCTATGGAGAATACCCACATAAATGAGTCAAGAGAGGAGGAGGAGTAAATTCAGAAGAGAAGTGATCTAGGTTGAAGGAAAACTAGGAGCAAGTGGTATCCTGAAGCAGAGAGAGGAGAGATTATCCAGTAGAAGGCAGGATCGACATTTTCCAAAGCTGCTTAGAGGTCAAGGATATAAGGAATGAAAACAAAACACTAAGAAGAATTAGGTCATTTATGACAAATGATCAGTTTTATAGAATGCTGAAAAATTATAATGACTAAGTTTAGACCCAAAGACACAGAAGAATTAATGTACTTCTAAGTTTTTTATAAAAATGGAATATGATTAATGCATTAATGAAAAAAAATTAGGCTTCTTGAGTGTGAAAATGAAAAGTAAGGCAGCTCAAGGAGCTCATTCCCCAAAAGTAGAGAAAATGTATGTAGGAGATTCCAGTTGTAAATTGATAGAAAGTCCTAGTGGTCTTACGGTTTTTGTGGCAAAGCAAAAATATTATGGCAAAATTGTGGCAAATAAAAAAATTATGATTATTCTTTCTCATCATTTACTTTGATCAAAACATACCTATTTGTGATGCTGAATCATTTGAAGTTTCCAAGCAATTTGATGGTAAAAACTTCCTTTTCTGGGTTTTCAATAGGTATGACTGCTAAGTAGTGCATACAGAGGTATTTGACAGGTCATAATCCCCAAGCTGGCACATTTCACTTAATATAAGACTTTTAAAAATGTTTTTATTATTTTTACTGAAATTTTTCTTTGGAAAAAATTCTGTATTATGAAGGATGATTTCTTAGGAGGTTGCAGAATGCATGATCCATTAGAAAATGTGACTGATAAAACAAACAAACAAATATTGAATTAATTTTGAAAATTAAAAAAAAAAAAAAACCAAAGTTTGAGTAGAGTGAATAGGATAAAAGGTTCAAGGCTGAGTTTTTTTTAAGATTCAGAGACTTGAGTTAAGTTTGCCATGACATGAGAAGGGGCAGAGGCCAAACAGGGAAAAGGTAAAGTTGAATTAGAAATAGGAAATACCTAGTGAACAAGATGGGAAAATGGGAAAAAGAAGTGGGTAGAGAACTTAAACATCAGCAATTTACAAGTAGATATAATTGCATCATTTATAGGAAGCATAGTATATCTGTCTGCTTTTATCACTAGCCTCTAGCACAGTGCCCAAGAGGTTAAGTAATTTTTTCAGGATCCAGGAAGTATGTGCTCCAGGTGGAATGTAAACCAGGGGCTTCCTGACTCAGAGGCCCAATTTTATTTCCTGTGCCATGCTACCTCTTATGGCATATGAGATATTTGTGGTTATATGTTCATTCTCAAAGCCATACTCATTCTTATATTTATATTCATACTCATGCTAAGAAGAGAAGCATAAACTTTAATAAAAGATAATGAAGAATCAGGAGGCAGTTAGGTGATGCAGTGAATCATGAAGACTTGATTCCAAGTGTGGCCTCAGACACTTACTAGCTATGTAACCCTGGGCAAGTCACTTACCCTCTATTCACCTTCATCCACTAGAGAAAGACATAACAAGTCACTCCAGTATCTTTGACAAGAAAACTGTCCCATGGACAGTATAACTTACAGGGTCACAAAGACTGAGACACAACTGAGTGCCTGAACAACAGTGGAGAAGCAATCATTATTTTTGAGCAGAAAAGTGACATGACTTGATCTATGTAATAAAGAATTATTTCTCTTTTTAAAAAATGTAATATTTTAATTTTCCCCAATTACATGTAAAATTTTTAACATTCATTTAAAAAAATTGAGTTACAAATTTCTTTCCTCTCCCACCCTCCTCTCTCTCTTATTGAGAAGGCAAGCAATTTGATATAGGCTCTCTGTGTGTAGTCAAGCAAAACATATTTCCATAATGGTTGAGTCAAGGTGGTAGAGTAGAAGCAGAGACTTGATTGAAGTGTTTCCCCCAAATCATTCAAAATACCTGTAAAAATGACTCTAATTCTGCAGAAGCCACAAGATGACAGAATGAAATAGATTTCCAACACAAGACAATCTGGAAGACCAACAGGAACGGTCTATTTCACTGAGTTGGAAGAGAACACAGCCCAGCATGGGCACCAGCATAGATGGGACTGGAGCAGGCCTCAGGACACTGAATCACTGGCAGCTGTAGTGGTTTCCGGACTTCTTAACCCACAAACACCAAAGACAGCTTCAAAGGTCGGTGGGAAAGCTCACCTGGGTGAGAGAAGAATGTAGTCGGACCCATGCCCAACCCCAGCCCCAGTTCCAGGGCAGTGGCAGACATTGCAGCAGTGGTTACTTCTGGAGCTCTCAGCTTACAGACAGTGGGGGAATCCAGCAGCTGATCTGGGTCTCAGTCCTGAGTTGTGATTCTGGGGTGAGGAGAAACACTGGTATGGTGGAGGTGGTAGAGGCTAAGGAGAGGGAGTACAGCTTACAGTTCCAGGGCAGAAAAGAGAGCTTGTGGTTGCTCACAGACCTCAGTGCAGGAGTAAACACCTCTACTTTGATCATACCACTTTGAAGGAAGAGAATTTACAGGTCCTAGAGAAAATCTCTGAAAACAGTTGCACCCAGTAAAACTAAATATAATTCTTCAGGAAAAAAATGGAATTTCAATGAATTAGAGGACTTCCAAGCATTCTTGATGAAAAGACCAGAGCTGACTTTCAAATACAAGAATCAAAAGAAACATAGAAAGGTACAAAGGAAAGAGAAGCCATAAGGCTCTTATTAAAGTTGAACTGTTTACATACCTACATGGAAAGATGATATTTGTAACTCATGAGACCTTTCTCAGTATTACAGTAGTTAGAGAGAATACACACATACACACACACACATATCTGTGTGCATATGTACATGTATGTATGTGTATATTATATATGTGTATGCACATGTATATGTATGTATGCATGTATATATGTGTGTGTTTATGTGTATGTATGTGCATATATTTATATATAAATAGAGGGCACAGGGTGAGCTGAAAATGAAGGGAGGACATCTAAAAAATGAAATTAAGTGTTGAGGGGAATGAACTGGGAGAAGAGAAAGGGAGAGGTAGAATGTAATAAATCTTCTCACATGCAAGAGGTGGGAAACTTTCACAATGGAAGGGAAGAAGGAGAGGTGAGAGGGAATATGTGAACCTTATTCCATTGGACCTAGCTTAAGAAGGGAATAACACACCTTCATTTGGGTATTGGAATCTATCTTATTCTGCAGGAAGGTGGGGGGAAGGGGATAGGAAAGGGAGGATAATGGAAGGAATGACAGATTGGGGAAGGGGGTAATCAAAAGCAACTCTATTGTAGGGTAAGAAGTCAAGGGAAAGAACGGAATAAATGGAGGACAGAACAAAATAGAGGAAAATGTGGTTAGTCTTTCACAACATGACTATTATGGAAGTGTTTTTCATGGCTACCCATGTATGACCTATATCTAATTGCTTGTTTTCTCAATGAAGGTGTGTGGGAAGGGAGGAAGGGAGAGAATATGGAACTCGGAGCTTAAAAAATGAATGTTAAAGATTGTTTTTGCATGCAAGTGGGAAATAAGTTGTAAGGACAATGAGGTATGGAAATTTATCTTGCCCTATAGGAAAACAGAGGAGTAAGGAATGGGAAGAGGGAGGTTGATGGAAGGGAGGACAGATTGGGGAAAAGGGTGGTTGGAGTGTGCACTTTCCTGGGGTGGAGGGAGAAGAGAAATGGGGAGAAAATCTGGAATTCAATATCTTGTGGAAGTGAATGTTGAAAACTGAAAATAAATAAATTATATTACAAAATAATTCCGTTAGTCATATTATGAAAGAAATCACAGACAAAAAACTCCTAAGAAAAGTAAAGAAAAAGTATGCTTCAATCTGCATTTAGACTCTACCAATTCTTTCTTTAGAGATGGATATCACTTTTTTTTCTGAGTCCTTCAGAACTGACTTGTATCTTTGTATTGATGAGAACAGGTATGTCTTTCACAGTTGATTATCATATAATATTGTTGTACAATAGCGTACAATGTTCTCCTGACTCTGCTCACTTCAATTTGCATCAGTTCAAGTAAGTTTTTTCAGGTTTTTCTGAGCACATCCTACTTGTCATTTCTTATGGCATAATAGTATTCCATCACAATTATATAAAACACCTTGTTCAGTCATTTCCTAATTGATGGACATCCCCTTAGTTTCCAGTTCTTTTCCACCACTGTTATAAATGAATATTTTTTTCTATAAGTGATAGGGAGGATAGACCAGATGGAAGAATACCATTGAAATAGGAATACAATTGCAAAGGATTCTGTAAGGGTGTTCATGCATAATAATATGAATTTGCCACATAGTGATAGAAGAATGTCATCATCATCATTATGGTCATCATCATCAATCCAAATACATCTTGAATTGTCTTATAGCTTGTTATATTTCTAAATTTTCCTAAGATAAAATAATAGATTAAGTGCTTTCCAGCACTTAATTAAAAAGGAAATGAATACTCTTTTTACATAGACTTTGGTTGTGTTAATGACTATGATGGCCAAAAGAATGACCCATGATAAAAAATCCATTGTTGACCTTCCCTTATACAGAAAATAAGTTAGCTGAACAAATTATTAGGAATTGCTTGGTCCATATATTTCTTTCTATCTCAATCAAGAGAATATTTGCAGCTGAATATTTCATTATTTAAAACATATAGTGATTATAGGCTTGCTCAAATTCCACAGCCTAACATAGGCTTCACCTGATACTCTAAGTTATTTGGATTCTTCTTTCACATCTGCTTTCTCCAAATTAACTTGTATTTATTTTACATATATTTTATATTTAATTATCTGTATATGCATTGTTTCCCCCAGTAGAATGTTAGAATATTGTTAACACTACACATTAATTCTTGAAAGATTTCTGACTTCATAGACAGTTTTCAAGAGGCACGATAATGTAATTCCCCATTGTCATTCTAGTGACAACAAATATGAGACATTCTTGTCCCCTCCTATTTATTCCCCTTGCTCTCTCTGTCTCTCTGTTGTTGTCTCTCTGTCGCTGTATGTCTTTCCACCTTTGTATTCTTAGCACGCTGGAAAATGTGTGGCATGTAAGAGATAACATAGTAAATGTTTGTTGAATTAAATTAAATTGAAATACTATCCTCTAAAAGAGGGGCTCAACTTTTGTTGTGTCATGGATCCCTGGCACTCTGGTGAAGCCCACAGGCCCCTTTTCAGAATGTTTTTAAATACGTAAAATGAAAGATATGATTATGGAGAAGACCAATTATGTTGAAATGCATTTGCCAAAATATTTTTGAACAAAGTTCACAGACCCCATGAAGAGAATCCCTGCTTTAAAAGAGCCTCAGGAAGCCCACAAGTGTGTCCTGAATGGTTATATCCCATAACTACTTTGGTCTCTACCTTCCACAGCCAGGTCCCAAATCAAGGGTGAAGAGATAGGAAACGAGGATACATTTCAAGAACCTGAGATCCAGTTCAGGAAGAGGGTCTGACTAAGGCTACACATCCATTACCATGAAAGAAAACAAAACAAAACAACTCTGCCTAAATTGTAGGGTTAAGCTTTGGAATATTTATGGGAAGTTATAAATTACCCCATTAGTTATGTAAATCTGAAGTAAAGCAGAAGAACAGCAAGAAATATGCTGAAAACCAGGATACTGAGTAGAGATTTTGTTTTGTTTTGTTTTGTTTTAAATTTAAGACTCATAGTTTGAAAGGCAGAGGAGGAGAGATTGATGTTTCTTTATGTAACAAGTCTTCTTGGCTATGAGTCTCATGGTCCCCTATGCAACAGGAAAAGAAGGACAAAGCACCGTATAACCAAGAATACTTGCAGAAAGGTCAGGAGAAGCCACAATACTGCTTCTGCTAGAGGATTTACAAGCCCCAGAGTGAGTGTTGAAATAGGCCTAGTGGTCTACACTTCGTAAGGGGAGTAGGAACAAAGCAGGTTTAGAAAGGAAATATCTCTAAATACAGATTTTTTGCTTAACTATGTGTACAAATCAGGCAGAAATGCACGTAAGGAAGTAGAAGAAAAAGAGCTAATGTAAGGAAAAGGACAAATCTCCATGTGTTTTCTTTTCTTTTCTTTTGTTTTATATTTAGGCAAGGTCCTGGCCACTGGTGATAATGAGGAAAAACTGTGACAAATTCCATGAAAGATGTACTGTGAGTAGTTCAAACATTTTCCCCCATTGATGAAAATTAAATTCAACAAATATTTAAATACCTACTATGTGTGATTCATAGAGGGCAAAATTTTCCAAATGCTCTTATATTGAGATGACATTATGCTAATTGCATTGAATCCTAGAATGTATAGAGACATCAGAGTAATTTGAAAGCAATAGTTCTATCCAGTCACACTGAAAAAATACATGAAGCATATTTACGTTTTAGGTTATGACAAGGAACTACATAGCCTATTGAACTAAGCAAATCTCCCTATCCCCAGACAGACAGACAGACACACACAACACACACACACACACACACACACACACACTGCTACACATATACACAAATCCTTCAAGGACTTCTGACTTAATAGACAGTCTTCAAGAATTATGAAAAAGTAATTCTCCATTGTCTTCTTTGTGACAACAAATAAGACTCCTGTCCCCTCTCAGATATTTCTTTTGCTCTCTTTGTTTTTCTCTTGCTATCTCTCCTATGTCTGTCTCTTTCTCTGTCTCCCTCTCTTTTTTTCTCTCTCTTCTCAGGGATATAGATATGTGAATGAATTAATATTTATTATATCCCTACTATGTTCTGGGCACTATAATAGGCAATAGGGATAACAACACAAATGTGAAATAGTTCTTGCCCTCAAGGAGCTTACATTCAAATAGAGTGAGATGTGTATAAGGGAGTGGTGTCAGGAAACTTAGCTTTGTTCTGGGAAGTCTCAGGGATTACAAGTGGAGGCGCAAGGTAGTAAAATCCCATAACCTTTCCAATAACAATTGATTTCCAGTAATATTAATTTTAATACCATTCTCAGGAAAAGGAGTAGAATGTGGTGTATGTGGGGATAAGGTATGAGTATTCAGGATCACATATGACAAGATGACCAATTAGGCCCTGGTTTCTTGGTAAATAATTGGATTGGAGGTTAAGCACTTTCTAGGACTAGCCAGACACAGTGGCTTTGAACTTACCAATCATATGGCTTAGCCACAGGGAAAAGTTTCAAGGTTGAGTGAATTGCCTTCTCCATATATGGCTTCTGTTCAGAGGTTAGTTGGAACAAGTGGGAGCAGAGGAACAGATGGAAAAACAAATAGGACCTGACTTTCTGGGATGAGATAGAAACATGTCTTCTATTAATGATTATCTACTAAAATCATCATCTTATGTCTCATCATGACATGGAGGGACACCTGCATTCAGATAAGTTATGCCAGTAGAGTTATACCAGGCTCAGGAAGCTCCCAAAGATTCAAAAAAGTCTTTGATTATGGATTTACTGACTGTACATTTATTGATAATATGAAGACAAGCTTAAATGAGTTTAGATAGGCTCATTACCATATTAACCATTTGGACATGTTAACTTTCAAGTACTATCTACTAGGGCGTAGAGGAATATGATCTATACCAGTAGAGGTAATACCCACATTCACGAAATCACAAAACCATGAAGGATTTATAGTGATACTTCACTGAATTTGTTATCAATGATACTAAACTGCTTGATGTTTTGACTATTGTTACTAACATTGCAATGATATTTTATGACTGCAAATCAAAGAACATTGTAATCATGACAAATGAAAACTATAAGTAACCCAGACATCAATGGAAAAAAATGCAGCGTGAAGAGACATAAAAGATACGGTCAAAGAGAAAAACATGACTGTAAGAAGAGGTGGGAGTCATGTAGCAAGAATAAGAACAGATATCAAATAAAGAGGTATAGGTGGTGCAGTGGATAGGTGATACAAGTGCTCTTGGGATCCTAAAGACCCAAGCTCAAATATCGCCTTCAAGACTTGTTAGATGTGTGACCCCGGGCAAGCTGCTTAACTTCCTTATGCCCCAGTCAAATATTCTATTCAGCTCTGGTCTTTTCATCTAGAATGCTTAAAAGCTTTCCTCTATTTCATTGAATGTCCATTTTCCCCCCAAAGGATTTTACAAAGTTCTGCTGATTAGGTGATTCTTGGTTGTAATCCTAGCTCTTTTCCCTTCTGAAGTATCAGATTTCAAGCCCTCCAATTCTTTCAAGGAGAAGCTGCAAAATCTTATGTTATCCTGACACTCCCCCCACATTACTTGGATTGTTTCTTTCTGACTGCTTGCAATATTTTCTCCCTGGGAACTATAGAATTTGTCTATAATATTCCTGGGAGTTATCAGTTTGGTGTCTCTTTCAGGAGGTGATTTATGGATTCTTTCAATTTATATTTTACTTCTGGTTCTAGAATATCAGGGAAGTTTTCTTTGATAATTTCCTGAAAGATGATGTTTAGGATCTTTTTTTAGTCATAGAAGGTCACTAATTTTTGAATTATCTCTCCTATATCTGTTTTCCAGGTCATTCATTTTTCTAATGAGATATTTCACCCTGTATTCTATTTTTTCATTCTTTTGGTTTTGTTTTATTGTTTCTTGATGTATCATAGAGTCATTCATTTCTGCTTGCTCAATTCTAGTTTTTAAAGAAATACTTTATTCAGTGGTGTTTTGTGCCTCTTCTTTCATTTGGTCAATTCTACTTTTTAAGGAAATCTTTTCTTCAATGAATTCTTTTTCCATTTGGCCAGTTCTGTTTTTCAAGGCATTCTTCTCTTTGTTGGATCTTTGGATCTCTTCTTCCACTTGACCTCTTCTGGTTTTTAAGGTATTCTTTTCTTTGGTACTTTTTGTGCCTCTTTTACTAAGCTGCTGACTCATTTTTTCATGATTGTTTTACATTGCTCCCATTTCTCTTCCCAATTTTTCCTCTACCTCTCATACTTGATTTTTAAAATCCTTTTTGAACTCATCCATGACCTAAGACCAATTCATATTTTTCTGGGAAGCTTTGGCTGTAAGAATTGCGACTTTGCTGTCTTCTTCTGAGTGTGTACTTTGATCTTCCTTGTCACCACAGTAACTTTCTATAGTCAGATAATTTTTTCTGTTGTTCTTTCATTTTCCCAGCCTATTTCTTAACTTTTAACTCTTTTCTAAAGTAGAATTCTGCTTCCAGGGTGGAGGTTGCACTGTGTCAATTTTCAGGTTTTTGTGCAGTTGTTTTCAGAGACAATTTTGGGGAACTATAAGCTTTCAGGTCTTGCAAGATGATTTGATCTAGAAAGAGATGAGTTTACTACTCTCCTGGCCTGTCTTCTGGTCTATGAGTCACCATAAGCACTCTTAATGCCCTATTACTCTGAGAAGGGTCCCTGGTCCAATGTGGCCCAAGCTGTGATGTACTCCTCCTTACCCTGGGACTGCTACCTGGCACTATAACTTAGATATGAATATGGGCAAAGGAACACAGTCCTGCCTCCTGTGCCATCAGAAACTCAAGTAATCTCTTTCTGGTCGATTGTTCAAACTCCTTACCATTTGTGGATTGAGAGTTCTCAAAGTAGCCACTGTGTCTGCTGATTCATCCAACTCCCAAAGCTTGGTCCTGGTTTTCTGAGGCCTGGTTTGTGCTGGCATGTCCTACACTTGACTGTGCTTCACTCTCACTCCAGAGCAACAGACCTTTCCTGCCAAACTTTTAAGTTATATTGGGCTGGAAAAATGTTTCACCTCATCCTTTTGTGGGTTCTGCCACTCCAGGATTTGTTTTAGGGCATTATTTAAAGGTCTTTGGAAGAGTTCTGGGGAAAATTCTGATGAATCCTTGCCTTCTCTCTCCCATCTTGACTGCACCCTGAAATGTGAATATATTGCCTCAAAATTGTAACTGTATGTAATTTTGCATGAGGCAAGTTTTGTTGAACTGAGATTAGAGTGAGGGGTGATAGGGGCACTAGGAAGGACACCTTTAGCTAGCCTGGAGAGGACAGAGGGGAGCTCAGGTCATAGAAGAAGAAACATGGGATTTCTATATCACACACTATCAGGGGAATAAGGGATGAGACAGGAACAACAGCAGCCACTGACAGTGAGGAAGTGCACTTGCCCTATCTGGAAGTCCACCTGGATGTTGCTGTCCTGGAAGAAATCTCCATTCACTCTGTGCTAGTGATGGCTCTGTATCAATCAATCAACTTATCAACCAAGAAACACTGATTATGTACCAGGTGCTACTGCTTGTCACTGGGGATGACGAGGTCAAAATGAAACAATCCCTACCTTTAAGGAACTTATATTCTATAAAGGGAATACTCTCTGTATTACAGTGATTTCTGTTATGCCTTATTTTGCATGATACTTGGATGAATTATATGAATTTACATTAAGTTTACTAGTTGGAAAAAAGAATTCTGAACTAAAATGAACACTCATTTGATAATATTTATTTGGTTCTACCACAAAAGCTAATGAGCACCATTTTTTTTCTCCCCTTAAATTGATGCTTTTGTCTTTCATTATTAAAAAAATAAGTATGAATAAGGGCCAAAATACTTAAAGGCAAAATATATTCAGGTAAAATATATTTATCAAAAATAATAACAAATTCAAAATTAAGTCGAACTTTTCTGCACATTTACAGACATAAATACCTAGATACATTTCAACATTTGTTTTAGAGGTGGGACCTAAAATCTTATGTATATATTAAAAATAATTATCTAACTGAATATAACTGTGAAAGTTCCAAAGGACTTTGAAAACATGGTGAATTTTTTCTTCAATTTTATAGATCGGGTGAGAGGAAACTATTGCTACCCCCAAAATTCTACCTTTTTTCTTGAAATTTCCACTCATGGGACCTTTCTTCTGCTGAACAGAAAGCTGGATCATGGGGAAAGAGGACTCCAAGAAGGAGATCTGTAAGGCCCCACAGAGTCAGTGGCAACTGAGCTGATGGTATATAAACTTTCCAAATGAGCAGCAACTCTGCCAGGAGACATGGCCCTGCTGTCAGATACAGACACTAAAGGTTCCTGGGTCGATTAGAGTGCAGCCTTCTTCATTTCAAATCAGGACCTTCTGTGATAGCCTGGGACTTTTTAAGGCCTAGCGGGGCCTGCATTAGGGGCACAGCCAACTAGAAAAGACCTGAGCTGCCAGGGATCAAAGGGTATTATTTGCTTCGGGAATTCATTTGAACACCAGTCTAAGCGGGAATGCTTCTTGCTCTTGCATAAAACCCTGGTCCAAGCCTGCGTTGTCTATTTGATCCAATCTTAAATCCTGTTTGTCAGAGAGATATATATTCCAACCTAAGTCTTATCTATGAATGTGACTTGTCTAGACTTGCAGCTGTGACCTATCTCAACTCTGGCCTGTCTGACCAAATCTCCTGCTTTAAGTATAGCCTTCAACCATGACTGACCTTAATTCAGTCCAGCTACCTGTGCACTCAGTAGCAGCCCCAATACACTATTGTATCTGGGACAATTCTCAGTAACCAACCCAGGCCAATAAACTTTGCTTAGGAGAGAGAACTTCCCAACCCAGATATAAGTCCCTCACCTAAAGACTGTTGCTTCAGAGACACAGAGTTATGGCAGAAGTAATGACCCAGCAATGGTAATAACAGGTAATAGATGATTAAAATAACAGGAGCCAGAGGGGTCCTGTTAGGACAGCTTTGGTTGGAATGAAGTAAGAGTTTTTGAATGAATTGCCTTTAGAGACTGACTTCATTATCTTACCTTCAGAATGGCCTTGTCTCTATGATCTATACAACATGGAGGAAGTTACTTTTATGAAACAAGTAGAAGGCAGTTTCTAGCTAATATGATTAACTTTTGAATTAAAGTGAATATTCATACATTTTTCCAGGGAATAACTTAGTCATGAGCCAGCAAGAAGAATTTTGAATACTGCTTTTTTAGATGCAGAAATTAAAGAAAAATGGGATAAAGTATTAGACCTTACATGCTATGGAAGAAGAAGTGAAGTATCCACTTAAATATCTACCTGTGTATCATGACAATTTGGGGGGAGGTGAGTCTTATTCCAGTATCTCTAATGGATTTGAGATCTCAATGACTTGTGACCTCAGTGAAGTTTCCTCAAAAGATACAGATCACAGCGCATCAATGCCTTCCCATCCTGTATAATTTTTGTCTGTGTCTTTCTATGTTTCCCACGAAGCATCCAGCCCACATGTTGGAGGCCGTCCTCACTTTGTCCTGATAGCAACCTGACTGCACATTTATCACCCCTCCTTCCTGTCATGTCACCAGCCTATGTTAAAACTATATTTTGTTCTGGTTCCTTTGAGGATCCTCCTTTTAGTCAGTATAGTAAATAAATTTAGATGTAGTCAGTTTAAAGTGATAGCAAGAAATATGATTGTAAAGGGGAATCTGGAAGACATGTAGAAGCCATCTCAATGATCAAAGGGGTGTAATTTACAAATTGTGTCATATTTTAACCAAAACTCACATTCTGGTTATATGTGATAAATCAGAAGAATCCATGTAGGTGTCATTTTAAGGATTTTTTGGTTTTATGGTATGTAAATTCCAGACAAATTCCAGCCTTTCCGTTTCCAGAATTTCCAAAAGGTAATGATAGCTTAGAGATATAATTTTCAAATATTACAATGGCTTTGAGGTAATTTGCATATGTTTAGTGAATTAATCCCAAAATAGCACAGATGGGAGTTGGTCTGTTTTCCCCCCAAACCTATAGAATCAGAGGTTAAACTCCTGCCCTTTAAGTACTCATCCATCTCCATGGGGTCCAAGCTGCTCAGTGCACCCCACTTGAAACCATGGCTATGCAAAGGATCTTCCATGCCTCTACTCACTCCCAACATCACACTGCTTGTCTGATTCAGTCATTTCTTCCCCTGTTCCCACACTATTTTTATATCTTTCCCCATTTTTCATCACTGTCTCTGTGCCTTGTTAAAGTGTTATTACAGTCCCATTTTCTGCTTCCAATAATGACTTTTCTCACTGAGTGCCCAAAGAACTGGGCTTACTTGTCCCCATGTCATAATTTTATTAATTAATTCTTAATTCACAACCCTATCAATTATAGGTAGCCAACACTGAAATAGTGCTTTAATGTTTGCAAAGTGCTTTAAATATATTATGTCATTTGATTCTAACAACTATGTAAAGTAGATAAAATTGTTTTCCCCATTTCACAGATGAGGAAACTGAGGTAGAGAGTGGTTAAGTGATTTGCCCAGATCGCACAACTATGAAGTATCTGAGCAAGGAATACAACTCAAGACTCCTTGATTCAGTGTCTGACACTATCCACTATACAACTTAATGCAGGGAAAGGAAATATAATATTCCCAAACTCCTTTTCCCCAGAAACGGGGAAATTTAGAAACAGAGAGGTCCAGTGAAATGGCTTAAATCATATAAAGTTTGTTTACTCCACACATTTCTCGGGCATATGACTAGGATGAAAACCTATTCTATTAATTGTTGTCTAGTATATTATCTCTTAGGAATATCACCAAAAGCTTTATTTAGAACTTGTGTAAATTTTGTATACTTTATTGTCAAGGGACCAACTCTAAAAATTAATGCTTCTGTTTTTATTTTCTTAAAATGGGATAATTTATATTTTTAATGCAACTCAGACACTAACCTGAAAGAAAAATATTTGTCAAGGGTAGCCAATTTCACTAGAGCAGGGGGGATCCTTTGAAGTGGTAGGAGCTATTAAAATACTTTGAAGGAATAAAGTGAGTAGGAAAGTGAATCTAAGACTCAATTTTATTTTTGTATCCTCGAATTCCCCTGATTAGATACTCAAAAACAGAAATCAGATTTATAGACATTTGGCAATAGGCACTGTAAGAATTAAAGTTAGAAAAGATAGGGCATTGAGAATGGTTTTATTGTATATGAATTCTAGTCAATTTACAATTTACACATTCACAGAAGTAATTCACTGTTAGATTGTGCTGACCTTGGGAAATCAATCTATTGAACAAATGGCCTGAACAAGAATGGCTTTCTATATGTGAAGTAATACTTTCCAAAGTTTTGCTACCCACCTCTTTTTATGGCATTCTCATGTTGTCTGAACTAATTTTCAAATCAGAAAAATTAGCTAAAAATATCTTGAAAAAGGCATCTCTTCCTCTTGTCATATAAAAAGTGGAATGATACCAGCCTTTATTATAATATCTTAATTCTCATGGTTGGATGATCCACAAATGTGAAAAATAACTAAATAAAATGTTAAAGGAAATTTTTTATCCGTTAGAAAAAAAAACAAAAACATGACAAATGCTGATGATAGATAACTAAAAGTGACCCAGAAGCTGACATGTTCAATGAATTTCTTTTAAGCACAATCTTTACTAGTGAACTATGAACCTGGAACTGGAATGAGGATAATATTGCATGGAGCAGAGTTCTAGTCTTGGAGTTAGGAAGATTTAAATCCAGTCTCAAATGTTTTCTATCTATAATCTTGGGCAAGTCCATCAACCTCTCAGCCTCAATTTCCTTATCTGTAAAATTAAGAGACTATTTTCAACGATGTCTATCTAGGATCCCTTCCAGCTCTAAATCTTGAATTCTATGTTCCCGTGATCTTACATAGGTTGGAGGAAGAAAGGAGCACAATCAATTAGGAAGCTGTAATGAAAGGTTATTTAAATAAACTTCATCAATTTTTCCAATGTCTGCTTTTGGATTATGACCTTTTTATGACAAGTTCAGTCTCCCAGAGAACTGACAATAGAGAAGGCCTAGAATAAAATTTATTTTGTCTAAAACAAATACCAAAAAAGTATGATTCACCTTAATGATTTCACATAATTCAATAATAATAAACAATAACTTTGAGAGAAACAAATAGGGATATTACACTATTCTTGAAAGTGGCATAGTTAAGGAATCATGTGTTTTGACCCAGACCTGTAATTCATTCAGTTCATGAATCTCCCAGAGTAGAATTTCCACTATGGATACAGATGTCCACTTTCTTGGCAAGATATAGTCTTAAAAATTTGCTTTGAGCATTGAGAAGACATTCTCAGGGGTCACAGGGTGGTATCTATCAGATGAAAGACTTAAATCTGTCTTCCTGACTTCAGAATCACCTCTTTCCACTATGCTACTTATGAAACATTATCAGTTTTAACTATACATTCACCAAATTACCCAGTGTCTTATTAAAGGAAAAACTACTGAAATAAGAAAGGTTTGATTATGCCAATCATTTTAAATGACTTCATTGTTCCTCTTTCAGAACTGAATAAATGTGAAAGAAATATAAGCAAGGAAATTATAGATCTCAACCAAATTTTGAAAAAAAGAAAGTTTTCAATTTAAATAGATTCTTGTAATCATGGAATAGAAATATGAAAGAGGTTACTGATATTTCAGCCTCTTATGGCCCCATCACAATAATTGGCCATGTTCTAGGGCATAAAGAACCCATAAATAAATTTATAAAGGCAGTTTAAGCAGCTAGGTGGTTCAGTGGATAGAGTGTGAAGAATGGAGTCAGGAGGACCTTAGTTCAAATCTAACCTCAGACACTTACTACCAGTGTGACTCTCGACAAATCATTTAACCTCAGTTTATCTTAATTTACTGGAAAAAGAAAAGGCAAATCACTCCAGTATCTTTTCCAAGAAAACCTCATGGACAGTATAATCCACCTGGTCACAAAACTCAGACATGAACAACATCAGAAGAAATTTAAATATATCCTTAAAGATGCTTAATAATGAGATTATTATGAATAAAGGAAATATGAAGAAAAGATGTACATCTAAATATAAACAAATATTATTATACTAAATAATCAGTAGGTTCAAGAAGAAAGAAAGTGGGAGTGAAACCAAGGTGGTGGAGTAGAAAGGCACACATACACTAGCTCTTCCCCCATAGCCCATAAAATACCTATAAAAAATGACTGTCAACAAATTCTAGAGCAGCAGAAGCCACAGAACAACAGAGTGAAAGAGATTTCCAGCCAAAGGTAACTTGGAAGGTCGATAGGAAAGATCTATCCTATAGGACGCTGAGTGGAGTGGAGCCCAGCTCTGGCCACACAGCACCAGGAGGAACAGGACCTGAACAAGCCTCCAGGGCAGAATACCCCAGAAGGGAGGGTCTCAGATCCCTCAACCCACCAGCACCAAAGAAAGCTTCAAAGGTCACTGAGAGGGCTTTTCCAGCTGGGCGAGAGGGGAGCAGGGTTCCCCCTAGCACGGGCACCAGGTAGTGCTGGCAGCAGCAGCAGCCAGGAAGGAGTGCTGCTTAGCAGTGGCTAATGGAATCTGGCAGTTTCCATTGTGGGAGTAGCTTCAGTTAAAGCCCCTGGGGGAATTGAGGAGCTGATCTGAATCTCAGCCTTGAGTAAGGTCCTGGGGTGAAGAGGAGCACTAGGACCCTCCTCTTGACAAAGGATTCAGAAGTCAAGTAACTGGCTGGGAAATGCCCCAAAAGGGGGGAAAAATAAGACCATAGTAGGTTACTTTCTTGGTGAACAGGTATTTCCTTCCATCATTTTGGATGAGGAAAAACAATGTATACTGTTAGAGGAAGTCAAGTCTTCTGCATCCAGTACCTCCAAAATGAATATGTAATGGGCTCAGATCATGAAAGAGCTTGAAAAGCAAATCAACAGTTTGCTAAAGGAGACCCAAAAAATGCTCAAGAAAATAACACCTTTAAAAATAGGCTAACTCAATTGGCAAAAGAGGTCAAAAAAACCAATGAGGAGAAGAAGGCTTTAGAAAGCAGAATCAGTCAAATGGAAAAGAAAGTTCAAAAGCTCACTGAAGAAATTAGTTCTTTAAAAATGAGGGTGGAACTGAGGGAATCTAATGACTATATGATAAACCAAGAAATTACAAAACAAAACCAAAAGAATGAAAAAATAGAAGGTAATGTGAAATATCTCGTTGGAAAAACAACTGACCTGGAAGATAGATTCAGGAGAGACAGTTTAAAAATTATGGGACTACTTGAAAGCTATGATCCAAAAAAGAGCCTAGACATTATCATTCATGAAATTATCAGGAAAACTTCCTTGATATTCTAGAACCAGAGGGCAAAATAAATATTGAAAGAATCCACTGATCACCTCCTGAAAGTGACCCTAAAAGAGAAACTCCTAGGAATATTGTGGCCAAATGGCAGAGTTCCCAGGTCAAGGAGAAAATATTGCAAGTAGCTAGAAAGAAACAATTCAAGTATTGTGGAAATACAATCAGGATAACACAAGATCTAGCAGCCTCTACATTAAGGGATCGAAGGGCATGGAATAGGATATTCCAGAAGTCAAAGGAACTAGGACTAAAACCAAGAATCACCTACCCAGCAAAACTGAGTATAATACTTCAGGAGAAAAAATGGTCTTTCAATGAAATAGAGGATTTTCAAATTTTCTTGATGAAAAGACCAGAACTGAAGAGAAAATTTAACTTTCAAGCACAAGAATCAAGAGAAGCATGAAAAGGTAAACCGGAAAGAGAAACCATAAAAGACTTTCTAAGCTGAAGTATTTATATTCCTACATGGAAAGAAAATATTTGTAACTCTTGAAACTTTTCTCAGTATTTGGGTAGGTGGAGGCATTACACACACACACACACACACACACACACACACACACACACATAGACAGAGAGCACAGGTTGAGTTGAATCAGAAGGGATAATAACTATAAAAAATAAAATTAAGGGGTGAGAGAGGAATATATTGAGAGGAGAAAGAGAGAAATGGAATGGGGCAAACTATCACTCATAAAAGAGATAAGAAACATCTTTTTCAATGGAGGAGAAAAGGGAGGAGGTGAAAGCAGAAAAGTGAAGCATACTCTCTTCACATATGGCTTAAGGAGGGAACAACATGCTCACTAAATTTGGTATGAAAATCTATCTTACACTATAGGAAAATAAGGGAGAAGGGGAAAAGTGGCATGAGGAGATTGATAGAAGGGAGGACAAATGGGAGAAGGGAGTAACCAGAAGCAAACACTTTTAGGAAGGGACAAGGTCAAATGAGAGAATAGAATAAAGGGGGGACAGGGTAGGATGGAGGGAGTTATTCTTACACAACATGCCTATTATGGAAGTCTTTTGCAAAACCACACATATATAACCTGTATTAAATTGTTTGCCTTCTCAGTGGGGATGGTTGGGGAGGGAGGGAGGGAGGGAGGGAAAGAGGAAGAGACAGAAGTTGGAATTCAAAGTATTAGAAATGAATATTGAGAAATGTTATTGCATATAACTGGGAAATAAGAAATACAGATAATGGGGTATAGAAATCTGTCTTGCCCTACAAGGAAAGAGAGAAGATGGGGATAAGGAAAGGGTGGGGTGTGGTAGAAGGAAGGGCACATGGAGGGTAGGGGTAATCAGAATGCACAGTGTTATGGGGTAGGGGGAGGGGAGAGACAGGGAGAAAAATTGGAACTCAAAATTTTGTGGAAATGATTGTCATTATCCAAAAATAAATAAATATTAAAAAAAGAAACTAAAAAATAAAGTGATAAAAATGAGACAGTACAGCAAAATATATCAGAAACAGCTAAAGTAGACCTTCATAGTACTTCTATTTCTTTCTTTCTTTTTTTGTTAAATTTATTTCTTTAACTTTTAACATTCATTTTCACAAAATTTTGGGTTACAAATTTTCTCCCCTTTTATCCCCTCCCCCCCAAACACCAAGCATTCTAATTGATCCTATGACCAATCTGCTCTCTCTTCTATCATCCCTCTCTGCCCTTGTCTCCGTCTTCTCTTTTGTCTTGTAGGGTCAGATAGCTTTCTATACCCCTTTACCTGTATTTCTTATTTCTTAGTGGCAAGAACATTACTCGACAGCTGATGCTAACACTTTGAGTTCCACCTTCTTTACCTCCCTCCCTCTCCACCCCTTCCCTTTGGAAGGCAAGCAATTCAATATAGGCCAAATCTGTGTAGTTTTGCAAATGACTTCCATAATAATTGTATTGTATAGGACTAACTATATTTCCCTCCATCCTATCCTGTCCCCCATTACTTCTATTCTCTTTTAATCCTATCCCTCCCCATGAGTGTCGACCTCGAATTGCACCCTCCTCCCCATGCCCTCCCTTCTATCATTCCCCCCACCCTGCTTGTCCCCTTATCCCCCACTTTCCTGTATTGTGAGATAGGTTTTCCTACCAAAATGAGTGTGCATTTTATTCTTTCCTTTACTGGAATGTGATGAGAGTAGACTTAATGTTTTTCTCTCACCTCCCTTCTTTATCCCTCCACTAATGAGTCTTTTGCTTGCCTCTTTTATGAGAGATAATTTGCTCCATTCAATTTCTCCCTTTCTCCTCCCAATATATTTCTCTCTCACTGCTTGATTTCATTTTTTTTTTTAAGATATGATCCCATCCTCTTCAGTTCACTCTGTGCACTCTGTCTCTATGTGTGTGTGCATGTGTGCATGTGTGTGTGTAATCCCACCCAGTACCCAGATACTGAAATGTTTCAAGAGTTACAAATATTGTCTTTCCATGTAGAAATGTAAACAGTTCAGCTTTAGTAAGTCCCTTGTGACTTCTCTTTGCTGTTCACCTTTTCATGGTTCTCTTCATTCTTGTGTTTGAAAGTCAAATTTTCTTTTCAGCTCTGGTCTTTTCATCAAGAAAATTTGAAAATCCTCTATTTCATTGAAAGACCAATTTTTCCCCTGAAGTATTATACTCAGTTTTGCTGGGTAGGTGATTCTTGGATTTAGTCCTAGTTCCTTTGACTTCTGGAATATCCTATTCCATGCCCTTCGATCCCTTAATGTAGAGGCTGCTAGATCTTGTGTTATCCTGATTGTATTTCCACAATACTTGAATTGTTTCTTTCTAGCTGCTTGAAATATTTTCTCCTTGACCTGGGAACTCTGGAATTTGGCCACAATGTTCCTAGGAGTTTCTTTTTTTGGATCTCTTTCAGGTGGTGTTCTGTGGATTTCTTGAATATTTAATTTGCCCTCTGGCTCTAGAATCTCAGGGCAGTTTTCCTTGATAATTTCATGAAAGATGATGTCTAGGCTTTTCTTTTGATCATGGCTTTTAGGTAGTCCCATAATTTTTAAATTGTCTCTCCTGGATCTATTTTCCAGGTCAGTTGTTTTTCCAATGAGATATTTCACATTATCTTCCATTTTTCCATTCTTCTCTCTTCATTCTTCTCTCTGTGATATCTTGCTTTCTCAAAAAGTCATTAGCCTCCATCTGTGCCATTTTAATTTTGAAAGAACTATTTTCTTCAGTGAGCTTTTGAATTTCCTTTTCCATTTGGCTAATTCTGCTTTTGAAAGCATTCTTCTCCTCATTGGCTTTTTGAACCTCTTTTGCCAATTGAGTTAGGCTAGTTTTCAAGGTGTTAATTTCTTCAACATTTTTTTGGGTCTCCTTTAGCAGGGAGCTGATCTGCTTTTCATGCTTTTCTTTCATTTCTCTCATTTCTCTTCCCAGTTTTTCCTCCACCTCTCCTACTTGATTTTCAAAATTCCTTTTGAGCTCTTCTATGGCCTGAGCCCATTGCGTGGGCTGGGACACAGAAGCCTTGATTTCTGTGTCTTTGCCTGATGGTAAGCATTGTTCTTCCTCATCAGAAAGGAAGGGAGGAAATGTCTGTTCTCGAAGAAAGTAACCTTCTATTGTCTTATTTATTTTCCCTTTTCTGGGCATTTTCCCAGCCAGTGACTTGACCTCTGAATATTCTCCTCACACCCACCTCACCTCCTGATCCTCCCAGCCAGCGTTTGGGGTCTGAGATTCAAATGCTGCTTCCAGCCTTAGGGCTTTTGGCAGGGGCAGGGCTGCTATTCAGTGTGAGATTAAGTTCAGGTGGTCAGGTCAGGGCAGGGCCGCCTCTCAGGCTCAGTTCCCTCAGGGGGTTTATGCACAGACCTTCCTCAATGGATCCAGGCCCCCGCCCGCTTGGGGAGCCCCTGTCTGCAGCCGCCTCTCAGCTTCTACCTCCCGGGGGGGCCTGAATTATGGGGGCACCCCACTCCCCTCTCGACCCGCCAAAGAGACTCTCTCACCAACCCCCGTCACCTGTGGGTGGAGGTACTTGTGTGGCCGCTGGTGATCCCATCCCTGAAGCCTGGTCAGATCTGTTTCTCTTGGTGCCGCGGCCGCAGCATGTCTGGGCTGGGCTCCGCGTCTGCAGCGCGACGGACCTTTTGCGAGAGGTTTTCAGGTCCCTCTGTGGGTGGAGGGACCCACGTGGCCACTGGAGATCGCGTCCCTGAAGCCCGCTCGGATCTTTTCCTCTTGGTGCTGCAGCCGTGGCAGGGCTGCACTCAGCTCCCAGTCCCGGCGCCCAGTCCGCAGCGCGAAGGACCCCCGCGAGAGGTTTGCAGGTCTCTCCGGAACAGAAATCTCCCTCGGTCCAATGTTCCGTGGCCTCTGGGTGCATAATTCGCCGTGAGTTACTTCCTTGTAGCCATTCTATGTGTTGTGGGTTCGGAGCTATGTGTATGTGTGTCTTTCTACTCCGCCATCTTGGCTCTGCCCCGTATTTCTATTTCTGTAAACATACTTCAATGCTTAAAAGAATCTGTAATTTCTTTAATTGGGGTACTCTTTTCTAGTTAGCTATGCTTTCATATAGATTGTGATTTTTTGTCCATGAACTCACAACAATTTTTGACAGTATCCATCCAGTGTGCTTGCAAATTTTTACCTAGTTCTCTTGACATTGGCATGGATTCTAATGGAACATGTGTGGTCTCTATTAAATATTTCTTTATTTTCTACATAACAGACAGGCCCACTTTCATTTACATGTTTTACACAAATCCTCATACAGAACTTTTTACTGGTAATATATTATAGACTAATCCCTCCTTCCACTGCCTTTGGGATGACTGGCAATTTTAATTCTTTAGAAACTACCATGATTCACACTTATAGAGTCAAGTCAGGTCAACCAGCATTTTGTAAAATAATTGCTGTTTGACAGACACTCTGCTAAGCCTTGAGAATACAAATACAAGCAAAGTAAAAGACAATCCCAGTCAAGGAGATTACATCAAGGAAACAAGACATAAAAAGGAGATGAAAAGCAAGGGAAATGGAAGGAGATGAAGATAATCAGCCCAGAGACATAATACACAAAGTCCTGTGAAGATGACTGGAGTATAGCCTGGAGAAGAATGAAGACACAGATAGTCTGAGCCTTCTCCTTAAAATGGATGTCCTGGGAGGAACCAGACAATGAGAGAGACAGAGACCATAGGGGAGGAAGGTACTCCTGATGTAAGAAGTAGTCCTGGGTTGGAGTAAGCTTCCATTGTAAAAAGCTTGCTATGGTATGATAGAAAATGTCCTGTAGAGATGAGTCAGCCGTGTAGCCTAGAGAGGAATGTAAGAAGAATATAGTATCACTGGAAGACTATTGGTATTAAAACTATTAGCCTTTGTTTCCAAAAGAAATTTGGCATCATTAAAAGTCTTGCCTGTTTTACCAAAGCCTATCCAGATTTTCTCCTTTTTATGAAATTCTAGGCCAATATCATTCTCCATTCAGTATGTGTAAGATAATGTCTAGCTCTAATGGCCCAACTCTTTGAGCTGTTTATCTATTTGCACATCACAATCTAAACAATAGAAATTCTTTACATAATTCATTTTTCCCATGTGGATTGGTTATTTTGAATTATTATGAGTTTCATTTAGAATGTGAATCTCATTTAGCACAGTCACCCACACTGAGGGGCATGCCAGGGACATCACCTCATTAAGAGAACCTTAGGCAAGCTTATATGAACTGATGTAGAGAAAAGAAAGTAAGGGTAGGAAAACAACTTACAAAATGAATATAATAATGTAAATACAAACAACACTAAAAGGTAGCTGAATTTAGATTAAATGCCATGATCAATCTTGGTCACAGAGAACGAATGATAAAACATTCTCCTTTTATATTCTCCTTTCTTTTGGTAGAGAAATGGGGAACTATGGGTACAAAATCTTATATATGATGTCAGATAAGCTTGCTGAGTCAGTGAATTTTGCAAAACTATTTTTCTTTGTTTCAAGGGAGGTATGTCAGGGAATGATTATGGTACAAATAGCAATAAAAAAAGCATGCATTGTTTCTGATTCAAAACTTCAACAGTTAGAATTATCCAAGAGTGGGATGGACTACCTTGAGACTTAATGATTTCCTTCTCACTGGAAGTCTTCAGGCAAAGGCTGGATGGTCATTAATAAATGATGACATGTGGGGATTCTTGTATCTTGGATTGTGTGACTTCTGGGGTCCCTTCCAACTCTGAGATCTGCGATTTATCTTAACTTAATCTGTCATTTTACTTGGTGTATTTATCAGTAACCCAGCCAAAAAGATGGCATTTATCTAGTCAGAAATTAGTATAAGGTCAGCCTCTTGGAGAGGTCTCTAAATAACAACTATTCTACTGAATAGATTCTACATGGAAATAGTTTCTTAGTATCTTCACTGAGTGTTTATTTTGAATAATGCAACAAATAGACATGGTCTCTGATGAGAGAAAATAACATGATATAGTGTTCCTATTCTCTTTTTGGCTAATTTAGGTGATGGAAAAAGGTCTCCTTTCTCATAAACATCTCCCACAGAATCCTTTTTTTCCACCACCTCTTAGTGAAAATGTTTTTTTCACATGTTAGAATGTTTTCATTCTCTCTCTCTCTCTCTCTCTCTCTCTCTCTCTCTCTCTCTCTCTCTCTCTCTCTCTCTCTCTCTCTCTAGCTATCTATGTCTGTATCTCTGTCTCTATGTGTATCTCTGCCTCTCTGCCTCTCTCCATGTATATGTATATGTCTTTATTATATATATTATACTTAATGTAGAAAGGGAAAAATAGGAATATATATAATATATACATGTCTGTGTGTGTATGTGTATGCATGTGTGTTTTGTTTTTCAGTTGTTTCAGTCACGTCCAACTTTATGTAACCCCATTTGGAGTTTTCTTTCTCCAATGTGTGTGTGTGTGTGTGTGTGTGTGTGTGTGTGTGTGTAGTCTATTGAAATTATTCACATACTATGTTGTAACACAACTCAAACCCAATGGACTAACATTATTTATCTTTTTTTATATTTTGAATTAAATCAGAATTTGAGAGCTAGAAAGTCTATCAGCATTAATAATAAATGATAATTTTTATTTGTATAATATTTTACCATTTATAAAGTGATTTCATAAAATTATCTTTAATGCTTTTGACTGAATTGTGATTTCATCAGCATAAGGAACATTTTGATAAGCTTCTTTTAACTGCATTCAGCACCTTCTCCACAGCATCAACAGTTGTCTGGGGCATTGAGAGTGTAAGTGATTTGCCCAGAGGCTCATAACCAGGATGTAGCAGAGAGAGGACATAAACTTGGGTCTTCCTGTACCCAAGAGCAGCTTTCTATACACTATACTATTACATAATGTATTCTACATTATAATCATTGATTTTGTTCTCATAATAATCATGTAAAGTAGGCAAAGGAAGAATTACAACCCCCAAGTGACAGATGAAGCTGAGTTTCAGAGATGTGCAGTAATGTGTCCAAGGTCACACAGCCTGCCCTTTTTCATCAAATATAAGACGTGTAAATTCTTCAGGAGCTGACACACTCAGAGTCCATGCAAACAAAAATCCATATTGAGGGAATTCCCAAATATCTGCAGGATGTTCTGGGAGAATATATTCTGACATTAAAGAAATTGTGGAAGAGTAACCTTTTGCATACTTAGAAGGACAGAGAAAATCAGTTTCAAATGTGTAATGCATGGTCCTGAGGGTCAGGAGACTTGGATTTTAGTTCCACTTCAATCAGCTTGGATTGCATTTCTTCTTCAAGTGAGGATACAAGTCTCTCTGAGTCCCACTCCAGTTTTGGCATATTAGGGATATAAGGGCAATTGATTTCTGTTCAGAAGAAGTAAGGGAGGAATCCGAGTGGAATTTGGTGATAGCACACTTAAATGGTGATTGTGTGATGTCAGAAGAAATTGTTTTTGTAATTCATTCATGCATATAGTTTAGCATACACTGGATGCTCTTTTAAAGTCTTACTCTGATGAATACATACTTGTAAATAAAGCATACAAGTAAAGTTTCTTACCCACAAAAATTTAGTGAAATATTGTTAGCTCTATTTTACAGTTGAAGACATCGAGACTTTGAGTGTTAACGTGTCTCACCCATTTGTCATTTTTGTTCGGTAATTTCAGTTGTGTCTAATTCTTCATGATCCCATTTTGGGGATTTTCTTAACAAAGATACTAAAGTGGTTTGCCATTTCCTTCTCCATCACTCGTCCATGGTGACATAGCTTTTTAAGTATCTAGGAAGAATTCAAACCTATCTCTCTTAGTTTCAGATCCAGCAATTTATTCATGGCACCATTGTCTTTCAAGGTGGTACTATTTTCTTGAAAGTGGGAGAACAGTATTGCTCACTACTTGAAAAGTACTTTGGGCTATACATAAATAATTTAGCAAAGCGTTCAAGAACAGATGATCATGTAGATAGACTATGATTATCAATTAAAGTTTTGAAGTGTTAAAATTAAGAAAAATATTTTAGCACGCAAATTATGAATGCATTACATCAGGATGACAAACTTTTTCATCCTAGCAGGATGAAAGATCTAAACCAGAAAGATACCTTGGAACTTTGAAGCCAACTAGTCTAAGAACCCTGAAGATGAGGATATCAAGGTCCAGAAATGTAAAAAACAATTAATATAATGATGTATTTAAGGTAAGTAACAAATAATGTTAAATAATTAACCCTATGACTAAGGGCACACAGGAAGTGAGAGGCAGAACAAAATTTTTAAGTAGCTAGGTGACACAGTGGATAGAGCACCAGTTCTTGATATTTTGCTGAGTTCAAATTTGGCTCCAAATACTTACTAGCTGCATGACCCTGGATAAGTCACTTAAGTCTATTTGCCTCAGTTTCTTCATCTGTAAAATGAGCTGCAGAAGGGAATGGTAAACTACTCCAACATTTCTGCCAAGAAAACCCCAGATGGAGTCATGAAGAGTAAGACGCAACTGAAAAGTAACTAAACAACAAACCTCTAACTCCTAAATGAGCATCATTTCCACTTCACTATACTTTCTTGGTTTATGTGGATGGTGAAGAGAGTGTTATTACTAAGTAATGTCATTGGAGTATTAAATTAATTAAGCATAGCATCTTATATATTTTACAAATTATTTGGAAAGGTTTATTAGGAAAGCTTGGATAACAGCTCCATGATTTATTTCACAAGATTGAGACTTATCTACTGCACACTAATTGGTGAATAACTCATACTATAGTGCGAAGGTTGATCTGACATGATCATTCAAACAGTTGTAGAGGCAGACTATGAAATGATCAGTCTATTTATTTTGGCTAACTGAATAACCAGATCAGGTTGGACAAGGGAAGCTTCATTGACAAGGCCTTAGTGCAATTCATCACTCTGATGATTCAGGTATATGATGGAAATCAGTAAGACAAAAGCTTTGGAAACTTCAGTTTTTTCCATCAGTTCACAAAATTCTGATATTACCTGAATATGGAAATACTAAAAATCATATTAGTTTAGCCTAACGTAGAGAGATAACATATTGGTAAGAATGTTGGATTTATTTTTGGATTGTTGACTGATATACATACTAAAGAGAGGAATATTAGCCAGAAGAGTGGCACATGTTAATATTGTCCTCTTTGCTTAGCTGTTGTTCTTGGTTGGATTAATTTATATGTCGATAGGGGCAAGTTCTTAGAAGGGAGTGATTTCCATAGCCTCGATCTTTATACAGTTAAAATGGCAAAACTTCCTGAAACTATTGCATAGGAACCACAGAACAGATCAACAAAAACTAGTTATTTAGTTAGTATTCTTCTGGTCAATGGGCAGCAACACAAACAGATCATACAAGAAGAGACTTTATCTTAGCCTGGATCACAACACTTATTTTGGGTTTATAGTTCTTATCTGGACATGATGATTCATATGTATGAGTAGTCAGCTAAGTCAAGATGCTTTCTAGTCATTTTATCATAGAATAACTTTTATTTGCTTGTGAAAATGCCAAAAAAGGGCAGTTCTCACACAGTGGAAGAGTGACTGTAGGAGTTATAAAATTGCAAATCTTCCTCTGATGCTCACTACCTGTGTGTTGATACCCAGGCTTGACTATACGTAGGCAGTCTTATGGTTCACCTCAGCAATGGAAAAAAAAATTAGATATTTTCTGATCATGTAATATTGAAAGAAGGTTTCACTTAACAAGAGTAAATTATTCAATAAGAATACAACATTAGCATTAGTTCTCTTGAATACTAAGATACGCCTATTTAGAAAGTCAAGTCTGAGCACATTTGAGTCTTTCAGTGCTGGGTTTTTCTTCTTAGGCAACAAGGAAGCTATGTCAATGCTTTGATCCTTAGTCCTCTTGACCAAGTAAGTCTTTAGGATATTTCACTGCATTTTTAAGAGAGAAAAAATATTCTATGTTAATTTACTTAGATGTAGCTTTGTACCTACAGTCACAGACAGTGAAGGACATTAGTAGACTAACCTTATTTTCTCTACCTTCTTTTCAGAGTCTACAGAACAGAAACAGAAACTCTTGTACTATCTACCTCTAGGTTGTGTGAGGGAAGTGTTACCATTGCCTCTTCCCTTCCTTCCCATATCCAATCAGTTACCAAGTCTTACTGATTCTATCATCACACACACACACATGTATGTATATATGTATATGTGTGTGCATGTATGTGTATATGTGCATATGTATATATATACACATTTGTGTGTGCATATGTGTATATGTATATATACAGAGAGATATCTATATTTATATCTCTATCTCTATATGATGCATTTATCCCTTTTCCTCTGCTCACATCTTCACCACTCTTAGTGTAGGGCCTCATCATCTCCCATTTATTCTGTGACAATAGTCTTCTAACTGATTTTCTGGATTTCAGGATGTCTGTATTCTATAAAGCAGATGAAATAATCCATTGAAAGCATAGGTCACTGCCCTAAACAAGAAATTCCAGAGGCTAATTATTGCTGTACAATGAAATACAAATTCTTCAGCTTGGCATTTCGGGTCCTTCAGAGCCCAAATCCAACCTATCTTTCTGGACTTATTTTATTCTTTAAAAAGTTCATGCACTCCATACTTCAGTCAAGATTCTTTTCCTTGAACCTCGCACTCCATCTTCTACCACTGTGTCTTTGCACAGATAGTCCTCCATGCCTGGAATGATCTCCCTCCTCACCTCTGCCTCTTACAACAATTAGCTTCTTTTATGCCTTAGCTCAGTTGTTGCATCCGACTGAAAGTCTCTCTTCATCCCCTTTGTTAGTGCTCTCTCTTGCTTCAAATTGTCTTCCACTTGTTTACCTGCATATAGTGTGTGTGTGTGTATATGTATGTGTACACACATATGTGTATATATACATATACATATATGTACATTTTTTCTCATAGAATGCTAATCTTTTGAGGAAATTTTTTTCATTATTGTCAGTGTATAGTCTGTATGTACCAAAGTGCCTTACATGTAATAAAAGCTTACTAGACATTTATAATTGAATTGAAAGTACTTTGAGAACTTCAATGAACTGAGATAGTATTACCTTAAACACCAATAACAACAACTCCACTCAAAATTACTTGTGTACCAGACCTACTTACTGACATGAAAGCAGAAGTGCGTAATGCAAAGATCATGAGAACCAATAATCAGCTGAGTTTAGCCTGATTTTCCATGCAGGTAAAGTCAAGGAGATGAAGAATGCTTCTTGTCTGGTTTATGAAAGACAGTTGGATGGACAACCCAGAAACCTTGCATGTACTTTGGACTGCCACTATAAAGGGATCGTAA
This sequence comes from Notamacropus eugenii, assembly GCF_028372415.1. Lineage (NCBI taxonomy): Eukaryota > Metazoa > Chordata > Mammalia > Diprotodontia > Macropodidae > Notamacropus > Notamacropus eugenii. Next base: position 298,146,471 of record NC_092875.1, on the reverse strand, counting down.
ACTGGGCCCAGAATTGGTCAGGAACAAGAAAGTAGAGTTGATTGCTTTTGGGAAACTGCAGAGTACTTTTAATGACTGTGAGTTTCTCCTTGAAAGAAAGTCTTGCTTTATTTTTTAACATGGAAATTCTTTGAATGATATTGTATGACTATCAATCAAATAATAGTATAGTCTCCAAAGAACTGAAGTGAAGGAATGTCCAAAATGCAATGGAACAGTGCATGGTGGGAAAACAAGGAATTTTACAAAAGAGTTGTAAAGTGTTTCATCAGAAAAAAATAAATGGTTAGAGAAAAAATGATGGGATGTCATACAGCAAAGAGTAGTAACAATCGTACAACCTGAATCCTTCAATGATACCATAAGATTTAGAATAAGGTCCTGGCACATTGGGTGAAATGGAAGACTACAAGCATGAGTCCAAAAACTAAGTGGGAAGGGATGAGTTATCTTTGGCATCACTGAAAGAAGTACCCATAAGGATGAGATCAAAGATTCATTGAAGTGTTGCAGCATATTGTCTGTTAATTAAGTAGTTTACAACTTTGTCCTATTTTTCCTTTTCCATTTCTCTCCTTTTCTCTCACTGTTATTATAAATGATGTGAGACTGTTATTCCTGCGTTATTAAGAAAATGCAAGATTTTTCATTTCATCATCAGATTTTCATAAATTTCTTTTCTGGTTCTATATTTGTGATTTTATTCAGTTATAATCCATATAATTTTCATATTTTAATTCAATTTCCCTTAAAATTTTTCTTATAAAAGCAAAAATCTACCAATTTTTTATATTTGAAACAAAAGTTAAAAAATAGTATAATAAGAAGTTCACTTTCAATTTTAAATATATTGTGATAGTTTTAAAAGGTCCTTTCCCCCAGAAAGATGCTATATTCATTTTCCGTTTTTTCTTTTTAGCACAAGAGGAAAGGTCTTCAATATTTTGGTGACCAGGTGGCTGAGAAGGCCTTAATTTTCTCCAGCTCATATCATATCATATTTATTAAGTACTTTTAATATAACATTTCACATTCTTACAAGCTAAAAAGAGACAATAATAGTGACCTAATCAAACTAAAAAGAATAAAAGTTTTAACTTATGCCACAATTTAAAAAGTAATTTGAATGGGTCTCCCTGGGCAAGCACATCTACTGCTAAATATGTTTATAGATAAGTCACAAGGTCATTCACAGAGGTAATATTGATTGATATAAAAATGTTTTTTGAAAACCATGATGTTACGAAAAAGATGCAAATGAATAGAAGTTTTCATTTCAATTTAGCAAGCATTTCCTAAATACCTATTGTTTTCAAATCACAAGGTAAGTTTTGAGAATACAAAGGGAAAAAAAAACCAAAGAAACAAAATGGTCAAATTATGTCCAGATTTTATTGAATGGGGCTTCTAAGATTACTATCTACTCCAATGAAATTTCTGAAATTGAAACTGCTGGTGCCTGCCTTATACTTAACTTGTTAAGGCCTTGTGTGGTAGAGTGGGCAAAGGTGTTATGGAAATTCTTTAAAAATTTTCCTTTCCTTCCTTCCTTCCTTCCTCCCTCCCTCCCTCCCTTCCTTTCTTCCTTCCTTTTTTCTTCCTTCCTTCCTTCCTTCCTTCCTTCCTTCCTTCCTTCCTTCCTTCCTTCCTTCCTTCCTTCCTTCCTTCCTTCCTTCTTTCCTTCCTTCCTTCCTTCCTTCCTTCCTTCCTTCCTTCCTTCCTTCCTTCCTTCCTTCCTTTCTTCCTTTCTTTCTTTCTTTCTTCCTTTCTTCCTTTCTTCCTTTTTTTTCTTTCTATGTGAGTTCTCCTTCCACCAAGAAAGATCACAACCGTTCTATAATTTTATAGACAAGAGGTGCTTAACTTGGGACCCACAGACTCCTAAACCTTAAGAAACCCAGGGTCACCTCCACACCATGGGGGAAATAGGTGGAGGTTAAAGAATGCAAATAAGGGCTTTTGCAGGACTCAGTAAGCAAGATAATTTACAGCTAGAGATCAATATAAGATAAGACAGAAGCCACAAATGGAAAAATTTAGAAAACTGAGAAGTAAATAGATTTACTTACTTGAGCTAAAGAATTAATGTGACACACATCATCAAAAGAAAAGTATTTAGAGGTGGTGGGGAAAGAATGGAGATACAGAGAGTCTTCCTGGCATTCCCAAATCCATACCACTTTAGTAGGTGCCTGCTCAATCTTCTTGTAAGCTTGGTTTTCATGAAAGTACAAGAATATGTTGGTTTTCATGAATCTTCCATTTCTCCTTTTCCACTATCTTTCATGCAAATAAATGTGTTTTTAATTATAAAATACTACAATCCCAAAATTTAAAAAAAAATAAAAGAAAAAACCCAGCCTTTCTTTTGTCTTCTGCCCTAGCTAGTTACTATCATGAGAGCACAGGGGGGAAATCTGTAACGAAAAAAGAATGATATAGGCTATCTATAAAGAACTTGAGACTTAGAAGGATTAATTAAATTGCTTTTTAAATTGCTTGAAAAAAACATGCTATTAACATCAGAAATCAAACCCAGGTTCTCTAACTCTCAAGACAATACTCTTTTTTACTGACTCATATTGCCTCCATCTCATATGACTCTCCTTTTGGTCACCTCAACTTCTCCTCCTTCCAATTTATCTGTTCATTACCTCTACTTTCTCATTATCTACTATTTCCTCAGTTCATCACAGCTGGACTTCCTCCCTAGTGCTCTACTGCAGAGAGTGCAACTCTAATGGGTTGGTCACATAGCCTGAATGTCAAAATGTTTCCCTAAAAAACTGTCTTATGAAGAACTCAGACAAGGCAAGTGACCATACAGAAACTGGAAGAAGTGATACAAGGACATTCTTGAAGTCTCTGCAGAATTTTGGAATTGATCGTGAGACATGGGAAACACTGGCACAGGGCAGTTCAGTATGAGTTGCCTGCATCAAAGAACTGCTGTGCTCTATGAGCAGAAGCGAATTGCAGTAGCTCAAAAGAAACATGGAATGCACAAATTTAGAGACATCTCTACTTCAAATGTTCTTGTGGGCTATTTGTGCCCAGTCTGTGGCAGAACATTCTGAGCTCTTATTGGTCTAACAGCCACAGTTAGATACACTGTATCTTGACCCCAACATAATGATGTCATTTTGGCCCTCTACAATCATGAAGGACAGTAACCAATTGAAACTATTCTCTTACAGGTCATCAATGACTACTTTTCTGTCATATCCAAATAATAGCCATTAATAATAATTAAGATTTACATAGTGTTTGCTTTGTGGCAGACATTGTCCTAAGACCTTTGCAATTATTTTTTCTTCGGTTCCTCACAACTACCCTAATTATCAGCTGCGGCTTCATATGGTACATACAGATACCATAAATAGTTTCATCAAGGACTTCTTTGGTGAAAGTCCTCCAGAAAAGTTTAAATGATTACTTGAAAATTCTAAAAAATATATATAATTTCAAAAAATAATCTTTTCCATTGACCCTCATGTAATCATTGCCTAGTACCTCTTATAATTTTATCAGCTATTATTTTGTTGTAGAGTTATTTGCATATGTATTTTATCCTTGTACTAAATTATGAACTCTGAGGATAGGGGTCTATTTTACTTAAAGTGTGTTTAACCCCCACTGCTGAACACAGTGTTCTGCATTAGTAGATGGTTAGTAAATGCTGCTGAAATGGAAGATTAGCAAAATTTGATTATGAAGGACAAGAATTTGAAAGGCATTGAATTTGGATGTTATGCCAGTTTGATTCCAGTTGATACAGATATCTTTTTTCTTTAAATCAGTTTGGAAGACATGATTTGAAATAATAATTCATTAAAATATGAGGTGAAACTTTTAATTAATTTCAGTTCCAGTAATTTATATGTGTAGTCATTGTCTGAGGACAAGGCATTTAACTCTAGCAAACGGGGTGACAGGAATTCATACAGTGTGGTAAGGCAGAATGACTGTGGTCAAAGTTAAGGAAGAAGGCTCATAAATAGTGAATAGTAATGATACGGCTCATCTGGACTGTGTAACAGGTCAGTGATTAAAGAATCCAGATCAGAATGGCATGGTTTATGATACCCATAGGCTTATGATTGATGATGGGAAATTCACTTTTTTTCATTACTATATATGATAAAAATGTATTTTAGAGGACTTAAATATAACCAAAACTTTTGTACCAATTTAGCTATGCTACTAAGTGATCAAAAAAATAAATGTTTTAACTAATTTATTTATAACATTTAAAACTTTACGAAACTGTCATATACTGCATGAAAAGACATTGTTTCCAATGTGCATGAATGAACAAGTGCTTAAATGTTGCTAAAGTTTCCTATTTATATGTTGGCTGACTGCTGTTATGACTGTTCAATAATAAGAAGAGTTAAGACTTGGTTAGGACTATGAAATTCAGTTAGAACATGGAAACCACAAAAGATCATATGAGGAACATTTTCTTCTTCCTCCAAATTAAAAAAAAATCAATTATCTTAATTTTATGAGTTCTCCATATATTTCACTTATCTATAAATTTTACTATTAAATTTACTATTAATTTTACCAAATTACAAATTGCACAGCTTTCATTTCCTATCCCAAATTCTCACATAACTTAATTGTGTATTCTAGCTTTTCTCAACTGTTGAACCAAATTTAAACAGGTAGAAGAAAGGGGAGGAAGAACATACTGCCATGATTTCAATAATTTTATATTACTTTCAGGGGATAACTATAGAAATTAAAAAGTGAATTAAGGAAACAATGCCGTTTTCTGTCCAAGCAAGAAGTGCATGATTTTTTTTTTTTTTTTTAAAGAAAGGACTTTTATACTGGACAAACAGCAGATTTGTGTGCTGTGGATCTGAGATGATCAGTCTAAGACCTTGGTGACCACATTAAGCCCTTGACTAGCCTGCTAAGGCTAACCAATGAAATAGCTCACTTTCGATTCAATGAACCACCAGTATCTCAAAGCACAACACAACACCCTCTTTCCCATTCTATAAGGGACAAGGGCTGAAGAGAAATAATAACAGGTTTAATGCTGGCCTTCGGGCATTTCTGTGCCTGCAGCAATTTGCCTAGCCAGATAGGAGCAGAAGGCCGTAGGTCCTAAGCTTTATAACTACTCACTCAACAGATCACTAAACATAAACAGTCATAGTACACATTGGAATTACCCTGAGGCTGTTCAATTCCAGTCCTCTCCCTTTCAAAATGAAAATGATTTTACAACTTTGGTTTGGCACATCTGTCTGCTTTCTTGGTTTTTATTTTTTCTCTTTCCTTCCTTCCTTCCTTCCTTCCTTCCTTCCTTCCTTCCTTCCTTCCTTCCTTCCTTCCTTCCTTCCTTCCTTCTTTCCTTTTCCCCTCTTCTCCTTCTCTTTCTCTCTCTCTGCCTGTCTTTGTGTCTATATATCTGTCACTGTGTTTTTTTCTCTATCTCTGCCTCTCTGTTTCTATCTCCATCTTTCTATCTGTCTGTCTGTTTATTTCTATCTCTCCCCACATTCTCTCCCTTTCCCTTCCTCCTCTCTCTCTTTGGCTTTTCCCCTCTTTTTGGAATACATTGCCAGGTTCAATTGGAATTCTCTAAGAAGGAAGAGACTGCAGTTAATTTTCTGAAAAGTGAGTCATCGTGAAAGGATGTTGGAAAGGCAGCCAGGAAGTAATACAACTGTATTTATTTTACTGCTTTTCTCTCTGGATTTTTAAACTTCACCACAAAGATTCCTTTGACTAGACTTCTTACTCATGCCATTTAGAGACGAGATGAACTCTGCTACAGATTTTCTTTTGGATAGAGACCTAGTGTCAGTGATCATCAAAGGAAGATTGGGCAAACAATGCACAGTAAATACATGTACCAATCAATCAACAGTCATTAGCATTTATTAATGGGGACCTCTTCAAAAAGAAGTGTGTGTATTTGCGTGGGGGGTGGTAGTAGTGGTGGATGTGTTGGAAGCATCCAGCCAACAAAAAAAGAAATTTATGTCTTGCCTTCCTCCTCTAATGCGACCTTAAATATAATATTCAAGCTAAGTAGTTCAATTGCTCCTTTTCTTAGTAAAATAGAGATTCCCATCCTCACCTTCCACACCCCTCCCCATTAGATTGGTCAAAATACCACTGAAAGGAACCTTAGAATGAATTTCAGACTCAAGAGGAATAGCAAATAAACAAAATGAATAAATGATGCGCGGGTATCTTTGCCCGACATGTATTAACAACTTTGTTTCAAAGTAATACATCAGTTTCTCACCTTTGAATACACTGTGTTATACAGTTGATGGCTGTACTTCATCATACTGTTCTATTATCGAGCACCCCTCTCCCCAAAGCCCTACATTTAAATAGTGCACAGACCTGTCTCCTAACGATGCACTAAGGTAATTTCCACCTAATCTCAATGATCCTTTCTTAGTCACACGAAACAGTGAATCAAACAGCAATATCCTGCCAATTCTGATGATTGTTTGAACTTTCTGTTACTTGTTATAGGTGCAGAATCATCTGAAACAAGGTGTAAAATTACTATTTTATGTTCCCTTGTCACTCATAACATTACACAACAAAAATTAAAAGGTAAATACATCCTTCAATTCTAACATACTTCCTCTCTTCTCCCCCCTGCATGAAAGTTAAAACATTTAAAACACTTTTTGGAATATATTTCCTTTTGATGCATTAAACCAACTGATGCCTACAAGCAGTAGACATCACATGCAGTAAAAGCTTTACTTTTTGGGGAGAAGGCATAGGCATAGAAAGTTGCTTCATAATCCAAAATACTTTTTCTTAGAGGTCCCACATATCTTTAAAAAACCAAAAAAAACCTTCCTCAATATTTCTCCAGCACACACACCTATAATTTCATATTTGAAACTATTCAAAAAAGCAAAAAAGAATAGTATTTAGGGCAATGAGAAATGACTAAATTACTCTTTTGGACCTCTATCAGATGACTGGAAGGAGTTTTACAAAAAAAAAATCCTCAATTTATAGTGAGAGGACTCGCAGCATATTTTCCTCCACTCTCACATGCTATTCAATGACCTTAAGATTTTTAAATAAAAAATTTTAAGATTTTGAATCAAAATACAATATCAAAATGAGCATCATTTCTAATTCCCTGTAGAAATAATATAAGACTAATCATCTTACATTTATGTTATAATGGGTTGGTTTAATTGAATAGAAATAAGAAAGGAATCAAGAAAGTCAGAATAAGAGTTGAAAATCGGTCTTGTTTTAGCCTTAGGACCTGCCCCAGTGATGCTAAAGCATTTAGATGAAATTTTTAAAAATAGTCATATATGAATTTTTTCCCAATAGCCAGTTATTTAGAAATGTGCAGACCACAATTTCTATGACTCAGCATCCTTTTCATCTAGACATTTCCTACCTTATCTACATAGCCTTTGAATGAAAGAATCTTTTTAGACCATTTCTTATAAATTGTAAGGAAAAACCTTTGGAAGAATGAGGAATGCCTAAGAGATTAAACTATGTCAATGTATGATATTTCATTAACAGAGAAAGATCGGCTTCTAACTGACCAATATTTTACTATGTAACTGGCTTGCCAGGCCATTATAAACTGGAATTAAGGAATTAATTCTGCCATTGCCAATAGCTATAGTTTTATATTCATTCCACAAATATTTAATAAAATTATCCTCATTATGCTAGCAGTTTTGTGATATTGCATTTGAATATTTCTTGAATATTACTGAAAATTTAACCCCCAGACCACAATGAGCTTCATTTGCATTTATAGCAATGTTTATTTGCTTTAAGGGATGTTGCTTATGGTCCCTAGGCACAAGTGATGCTCTAGTCACATGTCATACTGCACTTTCAGTGAAAATGCTTACTACTGGTGCAGTAACATCTTCCTTAACTGGAAACTGACATCATATACTTAAAGAGGAAGGAGACCAATGTGCTTCTTCACTAGTCATGAGACTTTACCTGCCACCACAGATAGAGGAGAAAAGGGAGGGAGGGGGGAAGCTTAGCAATTTCAAGAGCCACAATTTACCATGGAAGCCTCTACTTAATATTCCGCTTGATCTGCCAAGTTTATAGCCTGGCAAATCTGAATACAAATGTCGATGCAAATGAGGATTCATTATTCTTACAAGGTCTTTGTGTTGAAGCTTAATGTAACTTGGTTCCTGTGGTTGCTCAGGGAATGTAGATTGCAAGACAGCAAAAAAATATGATGAAAAGAAAAGGAGAATGATAAAGGAAAAATAATAGAAATAGAAGATGGTAGCTAGAATGAACTAAAGGTTTATAAGAGAGAATGCAAAGCAGAAAAACATAATTTTTATACAATCTTTCCTTTTCCCCCCCCCCACTTATTAGATACATTTGCTTCTCATAGTGAGCAGAGAAGGAGTTAACTACTCAAGAACATTCTCCACAGTTAAAACACAATAAACCTCCTATTACTGATTATACCACATTGTGCCCATTGTAAAGCCAATCCCCCCATTTATCAGAAAATTTGAACATTCTTTCATAATTACAGAGCTCATCCGTGTGGTAGAACCTATGCATTCCGATCTGGAAGAAGACACAAAAGCAATAGGTGAACCACTTCAACAATTTCCCTCCTTTCCTTAAGAATTTACTCTTACAATAATTCAGAAACATCACTTTAAGAAAGCTACAATAATAAACTACACATTGGAAATCACAACAGTTTAGCATAGCCTTCATTTATTGTTTACTATCACCCATCACACGCAAAGGTTGCAAAGCAAAGCACCAAGATAGGGGAAAACCTGAGAAGCTGAAAAATTATGATTAGCTCTCCTAGACTGAATAGTACATTGTTCTGATGAATCTTTTGCATAGTTAGCTGTTGTTTACATATCAATAAATACCTTCTCAGTAAATAAAAATGTACTGTAGGTTAAAGAAGCTGCAAAGCTTAGCAGGTGCGGTGATCCCCAAGTCAATGCAGCAAGGCTTGTTTCTTCATAAATAAAACACATTTGCATCCATTCAGCCAAATTAGCTCCAGTTTTTTTTAAAGGTGGTTATAATTAGCTTCTCTTTCAAGTTCACAGTTAAAAAACTCTCACATGCCTGCCGTTTTGATTAAATCCACCATTGTCTTCCAATAGCTGGTGCTAATTCTTCCAAGGAAATCTTCAGTTGAGGTGTTATTTTATCCTGCACTGCTGTTAGTTGTCTAATTTACGCCAAGTCCCTGCAGTGCTTTCCTTAAGCCATCCTCTTTGTCTTGCCTTTGAAATTTACCAAATCTTACAAGAAATCAATACTTAATTGATTATTCACTTTTCTGCAGCTTCAAACAGCAAGCACGCATAAGATCCTGGAGTCGCCACCCGATTTCCAGTGCAGGAGGTTGCTTGGTGGCAGGGTTCTGCAAGTATCCAACAGCAGGCACTCCATGAAGCTGTGCACTGGCGTAGAGTGCCAGCATCTGATAAAGAAGACGAAGATACTCTAACGAAGCAGGAAAAGTTCCCGAGTGAGGCAGATCCATCTCAAGGCTTTGAATAAAGAGCTGAAGCAGTAGCAATTGGATATGAGAACACCATCCTCTTTTGCTGTTATCCCTTTGTGTTATTTTTTCCTTTATTTCTCCTTATCCTTTTCTTGCCATGGCACTGAAGTGGAATATGCCAAGTGCCACGGAACTCCAAGAACTCCACATCGGAATGGGGGTGAGACTTGTGCTGTACGTCTGGCATAGAATAGGGATGGCAAGCACGTAACATTACGAAATGTAGGACAAATTCAAGCGAGAGAGAGAGAGAGAGAGAGAGAGAGAGAGAGAGAGAGAGAGAGAGAGAGAGAGAGAGAGAGAGAGAGAGAGCAAGAGACAGATGGCGGATCTGGCCAGGAGCCAAAGCCAGTGAAATGAATTACATTGCTGAATAACTGTACACCATTGATTCTGCCACTTGTTGCTGCATGGCAGGGGGAAAAAGGCCCTGATGTTGGCAGGGATCTCCCCTTGTGTCCATGCATACAGCAGGCAACTTTTCACACATAACTCACCCCATCTGACAATGTTAGGCTAGATAGAAAATGCCGGGTGCATGTATGTATGAATGTGACTAGGGTTGTGTGTGTATGTGTATGTGTAAGTGTATGTGAGTGTCTCTGTGTATGTGTGTGCATGTGTTGTGCATATGCCTGAGAAAGAAAGGAGCCAATGTGAGTGTGCTTGAGAGGAAAAGGGGGAAAAACAATCACCGCAATCCGGCCATTTTGTTTAATGAAGAATGGAAGACTGGCATTCCGAGAGGTAGCTCTGTGCCGCATATTAATGTGTGCTCAGTAGACAGCCTCCGCCTTCTGAGAGCTAGTGGCATAGGAATGAAGCCCTCTCTAGGACAGCCACAGTGGGAGAAGGCACTCACAAGGCAAGAACACATCGTCATCACCCAAGCTACCAAGGTGGCGTCTGGAATTCCAGAGGAGAACCAGTTGCTGCCTGACAAGAAGCCCAGTGGTTCCCAGGATGACAATGTTTGGGTGCTTTCGCAAAGACAGCCAGAGTCGGAGCAGATTGTTCAATAAAGGCTGCATACCCAAGATGAAGGGAGACATTATAGGATGCCCAAGGGGCTTTGGAAATCAAATACAATGTTTGAGTAGCACAATTTGAGGTACATTATAAAAAAAGCAATTTGAATTGCCAATGAGGAGACACATATCTGCATGCTAATTAGACCTGTGTCAAGCTTAGTCTGCAGGCTTCTGCTGATGGCAAGGAGTGTGTGTGGAGCTCTGCTGAGAGATTGTTTCTGCATAAATTATCAGCTTTGTCCTGCTGATCATTTTCCCAAACAAACACGAAATGCGAAATCAAAAGGCGATTCTGAAATTAAAATTATTGATTGGGAAAACCTGGATTTCAGAATCTAATTAGAGGAGGCACAAACAAAAGCTTATATTATGACCGACTCTGCCTGAGCTAGCAGCCAGATTGTGCAAGGTTTGTAATTTATCTTTGTTTATGTAGCCAGGATATTAAAAATGTAATTAAAATGGTAAAATGATCTGATCAGAAATAGCCACCTAGTGGCAAGTATATTATTTTAAATGGATTATAAAAGCATTGGTCTGTGTAAATAAAATGTGCTTCCCCCCATGACAAACCTAGCATCTCATCGAAAACTTGCTGAGCTATTTGTCTTTTGCTAATAAGTTGTCTTTTGTGTTTTGTTCCATAGATAAGCAACATCATTTATAACCCTCATTTGTGCACTAATAAACATTCTGTTATTACAGGTGGCATTGGGAACATTTTTCATCAATTATGGCTTTTTTTGGGTAACAAATGAAGGAAATGCAAAATCTCTGCCATGGGTACAGTATGTACGGTAGGAAGGATTAGGACATTTATCTGATGGCATCAGCAGACCAAATCATCCCTTTATCAACACCATCTCATTGGGCACATGAAGAAAATAACTCCAAAGAACTTGTTCTTAACTATTACTTTGATAGTTGCAACAGTGCCTAAACAAACCAGAAGACCTATCTGCTCACTATGGGATCTCTTCAATAAACTACCTGAACAGGTGACCAGTTACTTAAAATCATAATAAGATGGTAATGATTCATAATCTGTTTTTACCCTCATTTAGTGACATTTTGGAAATGCCAAATGGACTAAGGATTTATGGAGAAGATTTAGTAATTATACAAAATATAAAATTTTTTAAGTAAAAATCCATCTGCCATCATGTAATTGTGGATTATGGCACAGCCAGGTAGCCAGGCAGATCTTTAAAATTTTACCAGTAATGTTTTTTGTGACATATATACATATATGTATATATATGTATGTGTGTAATATATAAATGTTATATGCATGCCTGTATATATGTATCTATATATGTATATGCAAACATATGTGTATGTCTGCATAAATATCATAGATATATGTATCTATATATGTATACATTTCACAACAAGTGAGGAACTTTGGTTGTAAAGATCCAAATGAGAAGCTTAACATGCACATTTCCTTTATTTCACTTTGTTACTTGAAACCACTATGGAGTGGCTCAATTCCTTTTAAAGAAATTCACAATTTAGGTTCCTGTCAGCAGCTCTCAGGTCTTTTGTTAGGTGCACTTAAAATGCCAAATTAAATATTAATATGTGGTTAGAGTTGTGCTATTTTGCAAGCTCCGAAACCCTATTAGTAAATCATGATCTGGTGACTGATGCAAGAAATTCCAAGGCGCCAACAGTGTATATTGCCTTATGCCTATCAATCTGATGGATCACTAATTTTTAGTAAATTGGACCTTTCGACTTTTAGCTGGAAGCAGATGCACACTTTTCCATGATAGGAAATGTAGCCCAACTAACACAGCAATTTTCTGCACAGAATGTGTATCACAACAGGCAGGCTTGTTTTGCATAATCAGTGAGCTATTTGAATACAAATTTTCATTTAACAGCCTCTGCATGAGCACTGAGGTTTTTCAAAATAAACTTTTAGTTGTTTTTCAGTAAAACTAACTGAGAAAACTTCTGTGAAAGAAATAGTTCTGGTCTTCCAATTTTTCTAGGTGGGTTAAGCTTAGAAGTGTCAAGAACTGATTAAGAGGAGGTGATGAGCAGAAGACTCTATCAGCCCCATCAGCATCTATTATGATCCAGATCCTGAGGACAGCTAGAACTCTTAAAATTCTTTTGGTGTCTCTAACGCCAATACTTGGGACCTCAAAGCTAGAATGGCACTTAATAAGTCAATGAAAAGACTGAAAAGGGTAGAAAATGTCCAGTCACTAAATAAAAAATTGTTTGTGAAGATCCCCTTTCATTTGTTGTTATCATTGGCTTTTGCTCTTGAGAAGAGAGGACCTTTCTGACATTTGCTTTGTTTTGTACATGTGACTGAAACCCAATACCATTGTCTCATTCTTTGATGACCTAGGTGACAAAAAAAATTCTTCATTGACAAAATTTGTTTTCTCCAGATGGGTCCTGACTCACTAGTGCTTGTAACATAGGTTAACATATTTCATTATGGCATTTAGCAATTAGAACACATTTTCCTGTCTATGAGTCCTTTATAAGCTTATGTTGAGTAGTAACTTCCCATCTGGACTTTTCCTTTTTATTTTAGTATGCTTCCAGTATGTGCTAAAAAATCTTTTGAAAGGGTGAAGGGTTGATAACCTCTCTATGTCTCTGCAGGAAATATTTCTTCCCAGTCAGTCAGAAATAAAGTTTGAACAGCATTACATGCTCTCATTCTATTCAATGTTCTCATTCTAGGTCAGCCTCTTCAAAAACACTATACCTATCACTTTCAGCAACTCATAGCTCTTTGCTTATAATTATTAAAACTGATTAAAGTTTTATTTTAGTCTTGAGAGTGAGCCCATATCAACATGTTTGAGTGTCTGACTGCATGTAAGATTAATGTTTTTTAAAAAATCCTTATGCCTATTTCCTTATAAACCCTCAACACTGTACCATGACATTTTCAAAATCAAGAGAGCACTTAATTGTACTTCTGTAAACCATAAGAGCCACCTAGGAATGAATTTATATGCTTAAATGTATGTCTCATTAAAAAAATAGAATAGTTCATCAGTTCTTTACAATTCTATTTCAGCAACACGGGTAGTCTGTCTACTGATATAGACTGCAGTCCTCCTCTAAGTTGGCAGATGGTTTCCAAAGGTTGCTTTGGGCAAAAAATTGATCATTCTTTGACCAAGGTGGTAAAAACTGTCTGAATTTAGTTAAGTTGCTTTTCCAGAAGAGGGCCATACAGCCCACTGGCAGAATCATACTTCAGTATTTTTCATCTTGGGGCAAATCTGCCAGAGCTTCTACTAAACTGGCATCACCTTTGGTTTAGAATACCAGGGTCACTTCTATGGTGGGAAAGAGCATCAGAGTAGTATTATGCATATTTACAGAATACATATATTTAAAATTAGTTAACAATTGTTAGTTGACATGCAGTCTGATTCTATTCCATTGGAGGAACTGTGAGTTTAGTAACAGTGAAGCAACTGTCATGTATGCTTAATCTTTGTTCATATCATAATCCTTGCCATCTGCAGGGCAATTTTGGTAGCAGAGTTGTCCACAGAAAGATCAACAATTACTGATAGTCAATTTAGACAGAATCAGTTTGAGCACTGAGTATGATCCATATATGGACTCAGTGAAACCCTCTTCTTATCATCACCTATGTAGTGAAAAGTAAATCCTATCTAATAATGCAAAGCAAGAGGCACTGTGCTAAGCACTGAGGATGCAAAAAGCCAGTTCCTGTCCTTAAGGAGCTTGCCTTCAATCTAATGGGGGAGACAACATGCATATAAATATATACAAAGCAAACTATGTGCACCATAAATAGGAAATACTTAAAAGAGGAAAAGCGCTGGAATTAAGAGGGGTTAGGGAAGGCTTCCTGTAGAAAGTAGGATTTTAAATGAAATTTAAAGGAAGCCAGGGAGATGAATAGTTAGAGTGGAGGAGGGAGAACATTCCAGGCATAGCGGATAGACAGGGAAAATACCCAGAATCTCTTTAATGATCTCTTTTTTTTACACAACTTTTTACCTGAAAACCAAACAGAGTAAGTCAAATGGTAAGCAAAAGTAAGTAAAGAGAAAAGCCATCGTGGGGCACTGGGAATTCCAAGATAAGGGTAACAAAGGGTAGAATGACTCCCAAACTTAAAGTCACACTCGGGTAGGCTCCTAGTTGAGTGAATGGTAGAATATGAAGTCCATGGGTCTACCTAGGGTAGTTCTACTCTAAGATAGGCAGTTTGTTTTGATCTTAAAGAAGAATTTGCTATATTGGAGATAGAAGTAACTATTCTCCAACTCATAGTGGAGCCAGGGGTGGTGGTAGTGGTGTTTGTTGAGATCTGGTTCATCCCAGGAGCGGGTCTAGGAAGTCATGAGAGGTATAGGAGGCCCATACGATTCCTTAGAATTCAGATATCATGCAAATAACACTATTTCCTTCCATAACCTTCTTAAAACTTTTTTTTTAAATTACCCTCAGTCATTCATAATTGGTAAAACTAATGTGAACTCTTTCTGATCATCTCTGCTTTTCATCCTTTCTTATTACAAATAATTTGGAAAGGCAGAGCTATTTCTCTGGTCCCTCTCTATGGGAGGGTGCATTCTGGGGTTGAAGAATGGATATAGGTTTTCTTCTGATCCTTAACATATGCAAAAACACCAGAATATTACTTGAAGTAGCAATTCAAAGAAACACAGAAATCTGTTCTCAAAATAGGAGCAATAATCCTAAGCACTTAGGATACATCTAGTAAGTCAGAGCACAGGTTATACTAAAATCCTTTTCTAGTCTTTTTCTAGCCTTCTTTGAATTTCTCCTGTCTAATAATTTTGTCAATAAGAGACCTCCCCAGGGAACTACCTATTGGCTACCCAGGAGACTGTCAAGGTTTCATTAAGTATTACAGTCTTCCTTTCAATTAACTGTGTATTCAGTTTATCTAAATCAACCATCCCTAAAGGCTTTCAGGTATTAATGCTTTCAATTACTTATATTATCTCACCACTGGTGGACATTTCAGTCTCACTGGAGTTATATTCTTAGGTCAGAAGATGGTGACTGTGATAGGACATTTCTGTCATTTCAATGTGGAAAGAGAAAATGGACACTATTCACATCCCAACTCCATAAATACATTGAGAATAGAGATAGAATTACAGCTGCAGATGATTCATTTACCAGCTGCTCACCTCCCTGCAGATACTTCTTCTGAGTACAACCAGAAGTGTTATCCTAATATTCAAGGTCTTCTCAAAATAGTTATAGTGGGACATTTGGTCAGTAGACACTTGACCTGGTCAAAACCAATGGAAAGATGGAGAGCCTCCAGAGGAAGGAAGCCAGAATGGTAAAAGATAAAATTATGACCATTAGCTAAAGAAACTGGAGGTGTTTAGGTTGGAGATCAGGAATTTAGGAGGTACAAACTAAGTGTCTTCAAGTACTTGGTATTATCACCTGGAAAGTAAACTAAATTGATTCTCTTGAGTCCCCCGAGGACAAACTAGATGTGAAGGATAAGTTTCAAAGAGGTGAATAAAAATTCTTGAAAAATTAGAATATAAGTTCCATGGAGGAAAGGCTGTTTCTCTGCCTTCCTAGAATCTAACCTGTAGGACCCAGCATGCAATAAGCACTTAATAGATGCTTGTTGATCAAAAACAGTAATGGACAAGAAATGGTGCAATTCTCTTCGCTAGAGGTCTTTGGGCCAAACCTGCTTAACCATTTGTGAGTAATCTCATAGAGGGCATGCTTGTTTAGATCCAGGTTGGATTTACTGGCCTCTGAGCTCCCTTTTAATTCTGTAAATTAGAGTGAGTAGAACATATATTTTGGTGAGTTAAATTTGAAGTATTTGACATTTTGGTTAGAATATTTAGAGTTACCAATCAATTGCTTCTTCGAAAAATATTCAGCACCATCAGTCACACTGTTTCCCATAGAACAGTAATGAAAAGCAGCTGATATATTAGTATAAATTTTCAATTAAGTTGGATATTACTCCATATGACCTTTTATATTGCATAGTAATAATTGTTGGCCATTGTCACATATCTGCCATAGAGAGAAAATGACAAGTTGAACTTTTACGTGTTCAGATTTCATTGACTGAAATTGACTCTGTCTGTAAAGAAAGAGTTTTTTTGGCCTAGACATATGAATTCATTCTCATAAAGAATTTTGATGAAGAAACTCCTTCTACTAATGCAGAGCTACAACTTTTCTACAGCTGATGAGCTTGCAGAGTTGCTTAAGGGATACTGAGGGGGCAAGTGATTTACCCAGAGTCAGCTGGTCAATAAGCATTTATTAATCACTGTTCAGGTTGGATGAGCACCTCTGGTGTGAGGGTTTGCCAAAGCCTTTTCATGACTGCTCATCCATTTTAAGTGTTCACAGGTCTCCCAAATTTCACCTGTGTCTCCAAGAAGTTGTAGCATACAGAGCAACCACACCTTGCTAAAATTATCTTAGCATATGGGTTAAACAATTTGAGGGTAACCAACAGGCTTCAAATCCCTTGTTGAATTAGGAGGATGTGCATCTCAAGCAGACGAAAGCTTGCCCCAAATGGGTGGATGAGAACACTTTGTTCCAATGGTCATGAAAGTGGCTAAAGCAGGTGCTGTAGGGTGCATAGGACTTAGTCAGATATAGAAGATGCCATGGTCATTCTCTGCATCCTAGGTTATTTATCATTTGTCTTTACTGTCATCACTGGAATTCAATGACTCAGAAAGAGAGAGTGAGGCTGATGCATTCTGTTTCACTTAAATCCAACTCACTTGCAAGTTAAGACATCACATTGGTTCTCTTTGAAAACAAAGGACAAATAACATTAAGTGCCAAATGTATGCTGGAAACTATGCTAAGAATACAGAGAAAGGCAAAAAGACAGTCCGTGATCTCAAGGAACTCACAGTCTAATGGTAAAAAGCAACATGCAAGCATCTATGCAAGCAAACAAAAGACAGATAGGAGAAACTGCAGATGATCAGTAGAGAGAAGGAATTAGCATTAAGAGGACTTGGGAAAGGCTTCTTAAAGAAGAGGAGATATTAGCTGGAACTGGATGGAAAATGGGAAGTCCAGGAGGTAAAGATGAGGAACAAGAGCATTCTAGAAATGGAGGGGACAGCTAGTAAAGATGCTTACAGTCTAGAGATAGAATATGTAGTTTGAAATAAAGCAGAGACCAGTGCTGCTGGATCAGAGCATACGTGGTGGGGAATAAAGTATAAGGAGATTAGGAAGGTAGGAGAGGTCCATACTGTAAAAGGGTTTGAATGCCAAACAGAGCTTGTTCCATTTACTCCAGGAGGTGATAGGCAACTTCTAGAGTTTATTGAGTAGGGGAGTCAATATTTTAGGAAGACCATGCTTCAGGAGCATATCATACATGGTACTGATTATTTTTCCCATTCCTGGTAAAACAATATGAGGTTATAAGTTTTTTTTCCAACCTTTCACTATGTGCTGACTGGTCTGGATTCCTTCCTAGTGAAGAAGGACTCTGGTATATAGTAAGGCAATAGCAGGGGTGGAAATTTTAGGACTTAATTTTGTAACAGGAAAACTGCACCAAAGATCTAGTTACAAGTATTAAAAAGGAAAACATTCCTAGTAGGCCTTTCAGCATAATAAGATTCATGCCTTAGCAGTAAAGAAAATGATTACAAGTTTTATTAGGTTTCAACTAGTTTCCATACCCAATCTAAAAAGTCACCTTGCACCTATATAAAGAGGATTATTTATGTAATTATCTGTACATGTGTCCTCATCAGCCACTAGATACAATCATTTCATGGCATTCAGATACAGCACAAATAACATCAAGGCCTAAATACCAATATTTAATAGGTTTTCATTTCTAGAGGTCATCAGGAGAAGGGATTAATTTTGCTTGCTTTATTGTACACATAGCACAGCACATAAGGTCATATTACAATGTCTCTATCTTGAAAATCACATTCATATGTAATGAGAAAGCCACTTTTAAAAACAATTTCACAATTTTAGATACATTAACTGCATTTTGTTCCATTTATATCTTGCTTTACTAACATACTTTTGAGATATTTATTTCAGCTAGCATTAATTGATTCTTGCTGAATTGGGTAGAAATATATTTCAAATATCTTTTAAAAGTTCCTTTGCTGCTGTCCTTTCTGCTTGTAAATGCCTCTATCTAGACCAGTTCACAAATGGTCTGAATCATGGCATTGCAGAAAAGTGGCTTTTTACTTTAAACGCTTGGAAATCTTAGGCCTGACAAAAGTGGTCCATTTTGACTGCTTTTCTGTTCAGCTTTCAATCATCACAGAGTTTTCAAAACTCAGGGTATAGCTGAAGCAAAAGCACAATTCTATTTTCTGACCAGTTCTGTCCCAGGCAGCTTAGGGTTGGGTGTCATTGAATTTGAACATCAAATGGATTTTGCATTTCTGTTATACAAAGTTTCTATTCTGACTCCTGAAGGATAGTACTTGCTCTATGAGGTATCAAGTGGAATTGAAGTCTGTCTGGAAGACAAGACAGTGTCCCCACTGCTGGAGTGGGCTTGTGGGTGGGAGTAGCTTCTTACAAAACTGAATATTTCAGAAACATTGAAATTGTTTCTGTATATCAAGGACCAGGCTGTTCAATTTCGTCAATTCCATTAAAACAAATCAACCCATGGCGGAACTGAACTTTGGAGTCATGGAGAAAAAACAGACAATTGACTGAATTATTCACTTTCATACTATTTGTGATATTCATTAGGTTAGGGTCCAGATGATTTAATAAGCATTAAGCAACAGAGCTAAAAGAGAACTCCGCAATTATTGAGTCCCATCAGCTCAATATCCTTCAATAGACCTTCCCTGAGCAGAGAAGAGATTTGCCCCACTGATTTGAACAAGGTTCTCCACAATAGGACCCAGGAGCAATCAATAAGTGAACAATCATTTATTTAATCAGCAAGTGTTTATTAAGAATTTACTTAAGCACCTAGATGTTGGTGATTCAAAGATGAAAATAAATAATCACTATCCTCATTTGCTCTTTTTCTATTACACTTAGTTGTTTCCAAGAAGATTCAAATTATTACATTTTTTGTCCAATTTTTGGATATTGCTTTTTAAGTATAGTGCACAAAACATAAAATATTCTTTGTTTAGTTAATTTTTTAAGATTTGGAATACTTGTTACACTTGTTACACAAGAATCTTTTCTTTCAGAGTATCTGAAATCAATAGCTAAATATATTTTTAGGTATTTCAACTCTTTTAAATGCAGAGTCACAAACTAAACATAAAATGAATCCTGTGCTTATGAAACACTAAATTTTCTAAGTTTTCATACATGGTCTATGTCATTAAAAAGTTCAGTAGGTTTCTTTGTTTTCTCTAATGTTTAACAATAGATTATAGCTCTTTCTTTAGTGTCTAGGTCACAGATGAATGGATAGGATCTTTCTTTCTATACAGTATCATACAGAATCCAGAGGTGCTTTGATTTGTCATAAACTTGATCTAAAATATTTCCAACTTAGTGTCAGTCCTTTCTATTTAGCACCCAATCAATGAGTGCACTGAGCCACAAGTCTTAAAGTCTAAGTTGAATCTTCTGTGTACATTTAAAGCAATACCTCACATAGGTTTTCCTGTAAGAGCAAGTACCACATTTAATGAGGAGCTTTTGAACTCTTAAGTATTTTAAAAAGTATTTTAAAAAAACCAAACCAAAACATTTATAAATGGCAGTACAAAAAGCACTCATTGAGATGCCCACATGAAGTAACTGAATTCTGAAAAATAATATTTCCTTACATTTTTTTGGCCTTTGGAGTGCAAGTAAGTTCTTTCACATCAACAAAGTCATTTCCTTGAAAAATAGAATAATTTTCAACATTATTTCAATGGTTTGAAAATGTCCAGTGTTTAAGTCAAATTCTTTTTTTTCCTCGTCTTGCTCCTTTGCTTCCTTTCTCATTTCCCCACCCCCATTGGGTAAATCAGGATCCCAGAGAAGACTGTTTCTGCCTAGAGATAAGGTTAATGGGAAGACCAAAAATGCACATTAAGAGGCTGAAGGTTTCTATTTATCATATGCTGGCCCTCCCAAACTGCCCATTTATTTCCTCTTCCTCTAGCTTAGTGAATTCACTATCGAGGCAAGTTTCCAGCTTATCTTGGCTAATGCTGAGACTAATATTAATGATACTCCATCAGAAATAGAAGCTGTAAAACAGGATCAATATGACTTCATCAGATAGTGGCTGTCATCAACTCCTTTGCATTCCTTCTCAAGAAATTACAATGGTACCAATTCTCTAAAGTTCATATTAATGGCTTTTGGAATCACATTACACTTCAGTTCCTCAAGGATCTGTGATTTCATTTATATATGCATATCTTCTTCTACTTCAGACCCCAACCCCTCTAACCTCAGTCGATTTTTTAATGATCTTTTCTGATCTTAGGCTGATCATCACACAACATATAGCCAGTGTCTAGCTGGACCCATAGTTGAAAGATACTAGGATTTGCAATAACATAACATAATGCAATATAATAAATATAATTGAACATAATGTGGTAAGCATAATATACCATAATATAACATATAACATAGCCTGCTTCAATGCAATGTGACATGACATGACAATATGATACGATATGATATGAAATATTATGATACCATACTATAATATTCCATATTATTCTACTATACTATATTCCAATATCTATATATGTTACAATATAAAATAATAGGTAAGATTCTGTGATATTATATGATACAGCTAATATTTATTAAACACTTATTTGTTTAACACTGTGACAGAAAAATCATGCTTCCTTCAAGAAACTGAGTCTTATTAGAGGAGGAAAATTATTATTTGGGAGGAAAAACCACCAAAGTGTGACAGAGGAAGGATTTGGGGTACTGCGTCAATTAAAATCAGAGATAGCTTCCAGTGCTGACTTTTGCTTCCACTCTCCTTTGTAGAAAATAACATCATCTTTCTGTAATCTCCCTGGGAGGTTGGAGTTGGGTGGAATGAGCTGTGTTACTCTCCTCCTGCCCCCAAATCCTACTCTTCTTTCTCATAGCCGTTTACGCTAGAAAAATGGACTCAAGTAGGTGTGCTTGTATCTAGAACCCTGGCTACTTTTTCTACTTTTTGTTTCCTTTCCAGAACAAGTGATCAAATATAGCTCTTGAGGTACACATGTCCAGATCTGGAGATATTCTGGAAGTCCTGGGTATAGTCAATGTAGTTGGTTTGAAGAAAGAGAATCTCCTGCATGGGAGAAGCCAAGCACTGACAAGAGGGAGAACCCTTGTCCTGACTTGCCTGAAAACATGTACTCTGAAGGAAACAAGTCCAGATATCCAAGGTGAAATGTATGTAACAGAGACTGACCAGGAAGAGATGGGCTCTTATAAGATTGTGCAGTGTGCTGAACTTGAGGCAACCCACCATGTGGACTTCTAGTTCTGATCTGTTACACATATGGTAGAGATAAACATTTGATTATTGCTAACTTAGAAATGAGAGTGAATGCAAAGGATTCCAACTCGACCTTCTTTCTCCTTTTCTGAAGGTAAACAAGGAATTTGAGCTGTCAGTGGTCTTTTCTGGGTGGCAGAGGATCTAAGTCCCTTTCTGAGCCAAAGATGAATGAATCCAAGAATGACCATGACCCTTCTGTTGTGAGGTAGATAGGATCCATGATGATTATTGGTTTTCTCTCTACTTGGCCATTATGTAGCCTCTGAATCTTATGATGTCTGTTTTTTGCCTCTGTTCATTCTTTCATATTTTTAGGTAAATGATTGTTTCGTATGCCTATGATCTTACGAGCTTTGAAAGCCATTCAAGAACTTGAATCAATGCCTAGATTTTCTGGAGGCTGAGAAGAGTTGAGGAATCAGTAGAGATCCGGGAATAGCAATCCACTTGGTTGACTCAATTCAGCAGTAGCTTAGATGCTGATTTATCAAGTAAAAATGAACTAGATGGGACAAATGTTTTGTGGGAACTGTTGTAATTGTGTCTTATTAGGGACTAAAGGGCAGACATGAATGATTTGTAAATTCTCTTCTTGATATACCTTCACAGCATTAAAGTTACAGTTAGGGTTAGAGTTGAGAGCGTGGAATATGAGGTGAAAGAATGTTAACTTTTGAAGAAGAAACTCAAGTTTTTGAGCACAGGATTAATGTGATCATATCTGTCCATATGAAAGATTACTTTGACATAAGCATGACTAATATTATTGGATAAGGGAGAGAGTGTGGATAGGAAGTTTTATGAAGTTTATGAAGAGGGTACTGCAACAGTCTATCTGAATGATAATGAGAAATGTGAAAGCAATAGAAATGGAGAGGATACACATATGTGAGACACATTGTGAAAGTAGAATTGACAAGATCTTGTAATTTATTGGATGTTAAAGGAGAGGTGGATGAAAGACTCAAACATACTCATGTCAAGGTCATAAATGAGGTTAAACACAGAAATTAAGGTTCCAGATTTACCAGATTGTTTGAGAGTGGTTCTTTTTGTAGCATTAAAGAAATTAAAATGAAGTAAATTGATTGAAGAATGGATAGATAAGAAACTATGCATAGAAAAAATTCAAAGAAGCCTGGGAGTTTTATTTGCACTAGTGCAAAATGAAGTAAGTTTTATCAGGAAAAGAAAATACTCAGATTGTACAACAACATAAGTGGAATGAACAAGAACAAAACAAAGCAATAAAAGTGTGTAATTATAACAATCAAGAAACTTGGCACTGAGGAAGGTATGAGAAAAATGTGTTTCCTTCATTGCTTTACAAAATGGAGGGGTTTAAGAGTATAGACCATCATGGGCAAATACTGTTAGAACTCAAATAGTCAAATTTATTTTTTTTCTTTTCTATTCTTGATAATTCATTAGGTATGGGAAGAGGAGAGAATATACAGTGTCTTATAAGTCTGAGTGAAGTTTTAAGCTTTAATAGGTTAATACATCACTAAAACTTTTGAGACACCCTGCATCTGGAAAAGAGGATGCCCTAAAATCAAAAGATAACAATATAAATTTAAACACAATAAAACTAGAGACTACGTGAACAAAGGGGCAAACTGTCAGAGACAATTAGAAGGGGTAGAATCAAGGACACAAGTAGAGGGGGTGGCTTTCCAAGGGGGAATATCATGAAATCCTTTGAGACTAGAACAAAGTAAAAGAATGTAGAGGATAGGAGATCATGATGATATGGTTTGAAGTGTAGAATTGGAGAAAAGATAGAGCTTGAGACAGTTTCAGATTGCTTTTTTTAAATAAAGTATAAAGTAAAATTTAGCAGACTCACATAAATGAGCATGCCTACTATGTGTTGGGCATTTTGCTAAGCACTGAGATACAAAAAAAAGGTTAAAATGATTTGATGCCTTAAGGATCTAACAGAAGGAAATAATCGTATACATAATATATAATATATATAATATAATATATATTGAGCATATATATTATATTAAATAAATATATGTATAAATATGTACATGTATACACCTCCAGGGCAAATAGAAATACAGTACAATTTCTGTCTGTGAAACTGGCACCAAAGAATATGATGTAAGCACATAATTGACCTTCAGAATATTGCTGTATAAGGTAGGCATAGTTACTTAAAATATCTAACCTACTTTAATTATTGTTATCGTTGTTGTTGTTATTCATTTCAGGCAGGTTTGACACTGTATGACCCCATAGACCATAACATACCAGTCCCTCTGTCCTCCAATATCTCTTGAAGTATGCCCAGGTTCATTTTTGTTGTTTCCATGACACTATCTAGTCACCTCCTCATTTGCTGTCTTCTTCTCCTTTTGCCTTCAGTCTTTCCCAACATTAGGGCCTTTTCCAGTGAGTCTTGTCTTCTCATTATGTATCCAAAGTATTTCATCTCCAGCTCCAATTTCTGACCTTCCAGTAAATAGCCTGAAATATTGACTGATTTTATCTCCTTGATGTCCAAGGGACTCTCAAAAATCTTCTTCAGCACCACAATTGAAAGTATTGATTCTGTGGCACTAAGCTTTCCATATAGTCCAAATCTCATGGTCACACATTGCTACTGGAAAAAGTACAGCTTTGACTCTGCTTTTTAGTATGCTGTCCAGATTTGCCATAGCTTTCATTCCAGGGAACAAGTATCTCTTTATTTCATGGCTACAGTAGTTATCTGCAGTGATCTTTAAGCTCAATAACATAAAATCTAACAGTGATTCCATTTCTTCTCCCTCTATTTGCCAGGAAGTAATGGGATCAGTTCCCAAGATATTAATTCTTTTTGATGTTAAGCTTCAAGCCATCTTTTACATTATTCTTTTTCACCCTCATCAAGGGGCTTCTTAACTCCTCTGTCATCAGAGTGGTATTGTGTGGATATCTAAGATTGTTTGTTCTCCCAGGAACCTTAATTCCAGATTTTGATTCATCCAGACTGGCATTTCACATGATGTATTCTGCATATAAGTTAAGCAAATAAAGTGGTAATATACAACCTTATAATGCTGTTTTTCCAGTCTCTTTGAGGACTTGCCACATTATGTGGTGATCCACACAGTTAAAGGCTTTAGTATAGTTAATGAAGCAGAAATAGGTATTTTTTCTGGAACTCTCTTGTTTTCTTCATAATCCAGCAAATGTTGGCAATTTGGCCTCTAGTTCCTCTGACTCTTTAAAAACCAATCTTCTCTTCCGGTAATTTTTGCTCATATAATGCTGAAGCCTAATTTGCAAAATCTTAAACGTAATCTTGCTAAAATGTGAAATGAATGGAATGATTTGATAATTTGAATATTTCTTGGTGTTGTCCTTCTTTAGAACTGGGATGTAAAAATGATCTTTTTCTAATCCAGTGGCCATTTTTATGTTTTTCAAATTTGATGGAATATTGAGAGCAACACTTTAACAGCATCATCTTTTAGGATTTTAAATAGCTCAGCCAGTATTACATCACCTCCATCATTCTTATTGTTAGCAAAGATTCCTAAGGCCCACTTGACTTCATTCTCCAGATGTCTGGATCTAGATCAGTAACCACACCCTGGTGGTTATCTGTGATATTAAGGACTTTCTTGTGTAGTTCTTTTGTGTATCCTTGCCACACCTTCTTGTGCAGGTTGTGTTCTGGGAAGACTAGTACCTCTGGTGTGATGGCTGCCAAATCCTAATTTAGGGCTGCTTTCCACCTTTGGTGTCCACCTGTTCCACCTAACTCTCACCTGTAGCTCCAAGAAACTATAGCATGTGCAGTGGCCACATCTTGGTAAATTTTTGGCAGAAGGGCTAAACCAGGTTGAGAGTAACCAAGGAATCTCAAACTCATTGTTGACTTACGGGACTGTCCAAGCATGTGATATCTTCCACTGATGGAATGGCAGATAAGAACAATGTGTTCCTATGGCCATGAAGGCAGCTGAAGAGGATGCTGAGGAGCATTTAGAGATTGGTTAGACATCAAGGATGCCAAGGTTATCCACTGCATCTTGAGCCATTGGATTGTGATGACTCTGAAAGAGTGAGGCTGATGAATTCATGCAACTTTGCCTCGCTTCAATCCAATTTACTCAAAAATCAGAAGACATGACCCATACCATTTTACTATTTTATCTGTCTCAAAGTCCTATGGTGACAGGCTAGTGATGAAGCAGTGGGTGAGGATATACTGGGAGCTGTACACAGGTAGCCCAGATCATACGGTTATTTCCCACTGGAAGAAGCAGTAACATTAAGCAGCCCCCTGAGCAGCCTTTCAAGGATTGCACTGCTCCCCTCCTGGTGTGAGGAAGAGACTAGAAAAAATGCCCTAAAAATTGTCTGCTTGCCCAATCCTGGCCTGATTATAATGGCAGATGGGGAATCCTACTCTGTGGTCAAAACATAAAAAAATATACAAAAACCTCTGCAGAATGTTGGTACATGATTTTCTATTTGTAGATGATTGTGCACTGAGGTTGAGATACAATAACATATGGATCAACTCTTTGTTGCTTGCGCTAATTTTGGCCTAGCAACTAACATCAAGAAAACACAGGTTCTCCATCAACTACCACCACACCATCCATACATGGAACCAATGGTTACAAGAAATGGAGAAGTTTTGAATGCTGTGGATAAGTTCACTTAATTGGGTAATGTACTTTCCAAGGATGTACACATTGAAAATGAGATTGATTCATGCATTGCCAGAACTAGTTCAGTGTTTGAGAGGCTCCAAAGGAAGGTGCGGGAGAAAAGAGGTATTAGACTGACTACCAAATTGAAGGTCTTATAGAACTCTTGTGCTGACATCATTGTTGTATGCCTGTGAAACCCAGACAGTATACCAGCGCCATGCCAGGAAACTGAATTACTTCAATTCGATTGTCTTAGGAAGATTCTGAAGATCATCTGGCAGGATAAGGTAGCATACGTTGAAGTCCTTGCTTCAACTAAACTGCCAAGCATTCAGACTCTTCTTCAGAGAACACAATTCCAATGGGCTGGTCATGTTGGTCAAAAGAAAAATGCATACTTGCCCAAAAAAACTATTTAATGGAGAACTCAGGCAGGACAAGCTTTCGCATGGTGGTTACATGAAGTGATTCAAAGATACTCTCAGGATCTCTCAAAAGAACTCTAGAATTGATTGAGTAACATGGGAGACACTAGCACAGGGCCATCCAGCGTGGCATGCCCACATTAGAGAAAGTACTGGGCTCTTTGAGCAAAGCAAAATTGAAACAACTCGAAAGACTTGCACAATAAACAAATTTAGAGAATCCATCTCAGACTATTTGTGCATGACCTGTGATAGACCATTCCAACCTCACATTGGTCTGAGCAGCCAAAGTCAGACACACTGACACCTGACTCTAGCATAGTGATGTCATTTTTGGTCTTTGAGAATAAAAGATAACCATCACCACCAGCCCTTCTTAAGCATTTCTGCTTCTGTTAAATTCCTACTATTTTTTTCTTTTATCATGCCCATTTTAAGTGAAACTTTTCCTTGGTATCTCTAATTTTTGTGAGGAGATCTCTTATCTTTTCTGTTTTCTACTGTTCTTTGCTTTGCAAATTTAAGAAAATTTAATGTCTCCTAATAATTCTTTGGAATTCTGCTTTCATATATCTTTCCCTTTCTCCTTTTCCTTTATTCCTCAGTTACTTAGAAAACTCATCAAATAGCCATTTTGTTTTCTTGCTCTTTCCCCCCACTTTGGAATTTATTTAATTATTTTATTGCTGTCTCCTGTACAATGTCATGAACCTCTGTTTATGGTTCTTCTGGCACTCTGTCTACTAATATCTAATCCTTTAAATCTTTATTTTTAATTCATCTCTACTTCATATTCATAAGGGTTATTCTTTAGTTCATACCTGTATGGTCTGTTGGGTTTTCCTACTTTCTTCAGTTTAGGTTTGAATTTCAAGGATTCTCTTCCTGTTTTTCATTTTTGAGGCCAATTTATTGTTCATTTGCAATGTTTGTACAAGAAGCACATAGACGCAAACCTGTGCATGCACAGGTGTACACGCAAGTGTGTGTGTGTGTGTGTGTGTGTGTGTGTGCACATGCTTGTGTGCATGCATGCATATTTTTGGAAGACAATTAGAGTCTACTATACTTATTCATACTTGTGATGCAGTGATTATTTGTCTGCTACTGCCTCATTTTTATTATTCATTCTTATCTTGGGTTAAAGGTAATCAAATTTTATATTCTACTATTTCTATATTTACTAAAATTATAACATCTTTCTAATTAATTAAACTTTTAGAATTGAGGTCCTATTTCAGGTCATTAAATATTATTTCTAATGAAAAAGATTAGACAATGAGGGCTCCAGTCCTTAAAGCATCTGTGGTATGATTGTTTGCTACCTTGCCGGTGAGGAGGCTTGTGCTTCTTAGTATGTGTAATGGAGAGGTCCTTTTCCCTTTTCAGAACACATTTCTTGTCAGTTTACTGTATGGTGATGAAAAGCCTCTTAAGGATGCCAAGTACCAACGTGCATGTGCACACTCAGTACCCAAATGAAAGCTCTGCTGTTGCTGCCTTATCTTTCAATGGAGGTTACCATATGAATGACCATATAAAATGCCAGGTGCCACCTATTTTTCTCTCTGTTGTTATTCTTTCCTGCTCTTAGGTAAATTATTATTGAAGATAGAACAGGCTAGATTCTCATTTTGTAATTTTGATAAGGTTCCCTTAGCAATCATAGCCAAGTGGCATCAGAAGTCAAATATGCTGAGCTGAGGAGCTACCTGTTTCACCTATACCAACCATGAATCTGCATGACAACTAAGACACCGAGTCCCAAAATCAAGGAAATGATTTATCTATCAGCTATACCTCATCTAAAAGTAAAGTTGGGGTGGAGGATATGTGGTAGTTAACACTTTAGATTTTAGTCTCCTCTCCCCAAGGACAGAGTGTGGAAGAGAGTGGGCTCCTATTTTATATCCTCTCAGTAAATATTACTTTATAAGTGTTCATTAAGATTGAGAGGAACACACCAGATGTGGACTCATGAGTAAGATTATTAGAAGATGTCCACAATCCCCTAAAGGTTATGCCCAGATTCCAAGAAGCCTTGCTCTGGGAATCCAACCAATGAGCACAAATAAATTTTGGGAGAAAGATCCCCAAAGTCTATGCACTACATATTTTTTTAATAAACTGTAGAAATCTCTTTCCTCATAAATGTTTTCTAATTTCTCTTCATGGATCAATATTCTACTTTTCATAAACATCAATGGCAATGGCTATACTATTTGTTAACAATATAAAAGCTGTTCAATATTACTGTCCAAGATAACATTGCCTCCTAAAGATTCAGTAAAAGTATCTATATTTTCTCTGTGAGTGGTATTTGATATTGGTGTTACTTCTACTCCTGTAGCCAAATATTTTCAGCCTTTGAAAATTATTTGAGGGATTGAGCAAATTGACATTAATATTCAAGGCATTACATATGCCACAAGGCAGAGTTACTTGACAGGCTATTTCCAATAAGGAGAAAAACAATGGAACATCAGTCATAGTAATGGTAATAATAGTCTACTATGATAACAATACACGCATAACACTTCATATCTACATCAACAAGTACAAAGCAACCTTATATATGGCACAATAACAGAAACTACATCTGGCTGCATGAGCAGTCACTTCTCCTGTTTCTCTTGAAACATCCTAAGTCTGTTTATAGGTGGAATGGTTTTAATTCTTGCTACATCTGTTAGTTGACAGCAGGGAACCACTACCATCATTTCTAAACAGTGGGGCATTTCTCTCTATACCATGAGACCCATCCTCAGCAAGAAAGACGCTATCTCTGGATTCAATCCTCATGTTTGCTGAACTGAGGTTTTCCTTAGTTCAAGACACAACTCTTGGGCTAATGTATGCAGCATTTGCTTTTCTGTGTGTGTGTGTGTGTGTGTTTTGCTTTTGTTTGCTTTGAACTCTCTGTCCCTCAATCTTAGTGTTTCCTTTTCAAAGACTTTTAAATGATCCTTACATATCAAAATGATGTGAATAATGATTTCATATATTTTTATTTCAGTATCTATCTATTCTTAACATAGGAATATCTTGATTTCTTATAAATGCAGGCCTCTGTCTTACCTCACTTTCTTAGTTCCTCAGTTGGGATATCTTGAATTAAACTTTTCTATCTGGTTATAAAGTTTCCCTAAGACTCTTTGAACCCCAAAGATTTTCAGCAAAGCTTTGTCATCTTGCCTCACTTCTGAATAACGAACTGAAGCTTCATATCATTATTTATATCTTCACATTGGTTCATTGGTTATTGGCTTCCTCTGAACATAGTGCTACCTCTTGAGTACATTTGGCCTTTGAAGACATCTAGTTCACAGATGAACAGAAAATAGTTTGGTTTCTCTTGCTGTATCTTGATGGTGTTATTCTTATATCAAATTTTTTTTATTCAACTAATGATGAAGTCTTTCTTACTGTTTGGGGGGATTTGGAATGACCTCCATCCCGGGCTTCATCTTCCTTCCCTGATGTTGATTCTTTGGAATTGAACTTGTATGTCACATACTTCATTTCTCTTTCAGGGTCATTTATTACTTTTGCTTTCACCCAGACCACAGTTGTAACAGAAGATGATTCCATTTATTTGCTTGTGTTTCAATAGGAGCCTAACTAAAGTACCTTTAAGGTCCTTTCTAATCTAAGAATCTGTGATTCTATGTTTTCCTGATACCTGCTGCATAGGTTGCCAACCTGGACTTCTAAAGCACTGCAGTTCATATTTTTTCCCTGGGAGTGGGATATTATAGCCATGGGTTGTCTTTTTGTTCCATTGATTTCCTGTGTCTTGACTTCCTACCTGACATTTGATCAATAAACTTCCTTGCCTCCTACTAGTACTACCTCTACATTCCCATGAACTAATCTGATTCTGTGCCACTACCTTCCTCTGACTTAAAGTAACTATATTTCCCTCATCTGGGTCATTATTTAACCCCAGACCCATAGCTTTACTTTGCTCGCCAGTTAAAGAGGCCATGCTAAGTCTATGCCATTGACGTACCTATCTCTAAAGGATATTTTCTATTTGTTTTTAAGTATTTCCACTTCAGCAAGTATCCAGGAGCCTCATGAGAGTCCCAGAGAGTCATGACCATCTGTGGCAAAAATGCAACTGAATAACACTGCATACAACATATTGTGCCAAACATTCTAGAGTAAAACATAGAAAACATGACATTTTAAAACTAAGTCAGTATGCTGCCTGCACAAATCCTTACGTACCCCTTATTTCTATTTGAGTTTGACACCATCATTCTAGACCACATCAGCATGAATAAAACATAATTTCTGTCTCAAGGGTTTTGCAATGTAGTGGACATGACACATACACGAATAATCCAAATGCAAGATGATAAATTGTTTAAGGAGAAAGTGGAAAAGACATAGAAAAAATTAGGTCCACTGAATATGACCAAGGATATGTAGAATAAGTCCATGCTGGAGGAATCACAATTGTGGAAGGCACCAAGAACTCAATTCTTTTGGTATCCAAAAGACAGAAAAATACCAAAGATTATGTGCAAAATCTCAGACTATATTACTAAGAAAAAAAAATTTGTTTAACACCCACTAAGCAACAGGAACTGTACTGAGTGTAGGGGATACAAAGAAAGGCAAAAAATAGTCACTGCTCTCAAAAATTCACAATCTAATAGGGGAGGGGGGGGCACCATAGCAACAATGAAATACAAGCCATATATAGGATAAAGAGAAATACTCACTAGACAAAAGTTATTAGAATTAAGAGGAACTGGAAAAATTTCCTGTGGAATTTTAGCTGAGATTCCAAAGAAGTCAAGGAAACAAAGAGACAGAGATGAAGAAAGACCATTAAAGGTGTGGAGGGGGGATTGATGATGGGGGGTAGGGGCAGAGGTTAAGATAGGAAAAATGTCCAGAACTGAGAAATAGAGTGTCTTATTCAAGGGACAGGAAAGAGATCAGTGTCACTAGAGTACATGGAGGGGAAGAGGTGCAAGTGTAAGAAGTATAATTGTAATAAAGCACAAAAAAGATTGGAAAGGTGAAAAGAGGTTGGTTATAAAGGGCTTTAAATACTAAATAGAGGAATGGAAGCATGGTGGGGTCTTCAACAGCAACAGAAAAGTGTAAAGGATTTGGGGGAACAATGAGTTTAGTTTTGGAGATAACGAGTTTAAGATGTATTTGGGAAATCCAACTCATCATACACTACTTATCTGCATCCATACATTATCATTTCTATAGACCTGTTATTAGTATAATCTATATAATCATAAAAATATCTTTGATGAGACTATTACATGGTAACAGACTACTTTTGGCAAAAGGTATTCCATAACAGAACACATCCTTACATCTTTTCCATTATATATTGGAATTCAAACTATATAAAAAACTCGCAAGTTTCCAATGTATTTATTGCTTATTAACTCTAAAATCAAGCTATATTTCACATTGAAAATTCCATTTCCAAGGCTCTTTTCCAATAAAGGATCTCTCAAGTACATGTCAAAATTATATAATATTATTGAGTAACATAACAAAAAAAAAAACCAACCTTTTGTGATGACCACTCTGATCACTGATTTCAAGTAAGGTATGGAACAAGACACCATAACCTCCACTTGAATGAAGAAGATGCAACATAGAGTTCAAGTTAAATACAGAGTCTCTCTATATATAATAAGGTTGCAGATACAGCCCTACTTACAGATTAAATTGAGCTGATTACACCAGGCAATAGAACACTGCAAAGCATCCCAAATGAGATGCACAGTCATTATTAAGAGTTTGTTCCAACCAGTCACACAAGAAAAATGAAAGAATGCTCTTTTGAAAGGATAACTCAAAAAAGACATATATGTATACTTGTATATATGCATATGTACATGTATTTGTAGCATCTAATCAAGAAAAAATATATACATATATATGTTTATACAGAAACATACACATTTATATCCCTCAGATACTGTAAATGTACAATTTCCTACCCAGAATTTAGCAGTAGAAAGAGAGCAGAGTAAATTGACTGGGAAATTGCAAAGTTCATTCAATGTTCCCAAGCTTCTCCTTAAAACAAAGGTCCATCGCCAAGGTGATAGAGAAAAGACAGGGATTATCCTGAGTTCTCCCAAATTCTTCTCAAAACAACATTCAAAAAATGCCTCTAAATGAATTCTGAAGTAGAAGAACCAATATATGAATGGGGTGAAACAATTTTCAAGCCCAAGACAACTTAGAAAGTCTCTGAGATGAGACCAGTGCATAGTGCAGTGTAGGTTATGCCAGCAAGTCAGCAGCAAACCTTAGGGGGGAGGCACACCTGAATTGGCAGTGAAAGATTCTGGAGCTCTCGGCCCACATGTGATAAGGGGGTCAGACAATTGGTCAGAAGGTAATTACAGGGAACTATTTGCTGGTTCTGGAATCAAATTTATGTTGCATTGCCCATACACAATTCCAAGTCACAGTCCCAGGGCAAGAAGGAACATTCTTAGGGGATGCTGGACAAAGTTCCAGGGTGGAAAAGAGTGTTTGTGGTTGCTCACAGACCAGAGAACAAGCCAGAAGATAAGTGATAAAACCTCTCCTTAGATCATACCATCTTGGAAGAACTAAAAGCTAACAGAACTTGAGAACTAGCTCTCAAAACAGCAGCTCAAAAAACCTGAATCTGGGGCCAGTGCCACTTCTCCTCACTCCAGGAGCAGAGTTCAATTTTACTACAAAGCAAAAAGTCAAGAAATAGGCTGGAAAATGATCACACAACCCTCCAAGCCCCACACAAAGAGATACTGAAGTTACTATAATGACAGGGAAGATCAAAACACAAACTCAGGAGACAATAAGTACTGTTGCATTTAAAACATTTAATAAAAATATTAATTGGTCTCAGGTCCTGAAAGAACTCAACATGGATTTTAAAAATCAAGTAAGAGAGGTAGAGAAAAATTTAGAAAAGAGATGAGTAAGGAAAAAAAATCAAGAAAATGAAATCAATAAAGAAGGCACAATAAATACTGAAGAAAATGACACCTTTAAAAAACCAGAATAGGCCAAATTTCAAAAGAGGCACAAAAATTCACTGAAGAGAACTCATCAGACAAACAAACAAGCAAACAGAATAGACCAAATGGAAAAAACATGTACACAAATCCACTGAAGTGAACAGAACCAGGAGTACATTGTACACAATGAGAGCAATATTTCTTGATGAAGGATTGTTAATGACTTAGTTATTCTTGGCTGTACAATTATCCAAGACAATCCCAAAGGATTAATGCTGAAGCAGAGTATCTACCTGCAGATGAAGAACTGGTGTAGTTTGAATACAGACTGAAGCATACTATTTTTCGCTTTCTTTGATTCTTTTTCATTTATTTGAGTCTTATTGTACAAAATGACTAATGTGGAAATGCTTTGCATGACTGCACATATATAACCTGTATCGAATTGCTTATGATCTCAGGGAGGTGAAAGGGAAGGAAGGGAGGGACAGAGGGAAGAAGTAATAGAATTTGGTCCTCAAAACTTATAAAAAAGAAATATTAGGAATTATTTTAATACGTAATTTTGAGGGAAAAAACTACAAACATACACACACATAAAATTTTTAAAAAAATAGCCAGAAGACCTCTTCTACTTCAAAAAAGAAAGAAAAGGAAAGCAAAATTAGCCAAATGAAAAAAATGTACAAAACTCACTGAAGAAAATAATTCCTTAAAAAGTAGAACTGGGCAAGTGAAATCTAATGTCTCCATAAGACATCAAGAAACAATAAAACAAAATCAAAAGAGTGGAAATTTAGAAGAAAAAGTGAAATATCTTGTAAAAACAACTGACTTGGAAAATAGATAGAGACAATTTAATAAGAATTGCACTACCTGGAAGCCATGATCAAAAAAGATCCCGGTCATTATCTTTCAAGAAATTATCAAGAAAAACTGCCCTGATATCCTAGAACCAGAAGGTGAAATAGAAATGGAAAGAATCCATGGATTTCCTACTGAAAGAGATCCCAAAATTATAACTGACAGAAATATTATAGCCAAATTCCAGAATTTTCTGGGCAAGGAGAAAATATTGTAATCAACCAGAAAGGAACGATTCAAATATTGTGCCACAGTCAGGATAACATAAGATTTAGATGCTTCTATGTTAAACTATTGGATGATGTGAAATATGATATTCCAGAGGTCAAAGAAACTAGGATTACAACCAAGAATAACCTATCCAATCAAACTGAGTATAATCCATTAGAGAAAAAATGGATGTTCAATGAAATAGAGGACTTCCAAGAATTCCCAGTGAAAAGACCAGAGCTAAAAAGAAAATTTGACATTCAGATATAAGAATTGAGAGAAGCATAAAGAGGAAAACAAGAAAGAGAAATAATAATGGATTCAATAAACTTAAACTGTTTACATTCCTACATGGAAAAATGATACTTGCAACTTCTGAGAAATATCATTATTAGGGCAGTTAGAAGGAGTATATGGCATAGGGCATAGGGCATAGATGTGAGCTGACTGTAATGTGATGAAATCTAAAAAAATAAAATTATGGTGAAAGAAAGAGGAATACACTGGAAGAAAGGGGAAGAGAAAGGTAGAATGGGATAAATTATCTCACATAAAGAAAGCAAAAAAGAGCTTTTACACTAGACAGAAAATGGGAGTGGTGGTGGACAAAGCTGGAACCCTACTCTCGTTGCAATTGACTCAAAGAGGAAATAGCATACACACTCAGTTGGGGTATAGAAATCTAACTCTACAGGAAATGGGAAGGGCTGGGCATAAGGGAAGGGTAGTAAATTGAGAAAGTCACTGGTCAGAAGTAAAACACTTTTGAGGAGGGATAGGGTGGAAAAAGAAAAAGATAGAGACAGAGACAGAGAGAGAAGGATAAACAAGGAGGAAAAGTGGGATGGAGGGAAACACACAGGTCATAGTTATAACTGTGAATGTGACTGGGATGAACTCACTCATAAAATGGTAGTGGATAGCAGAATGGATTGCATGATTTAAACATAAAGGAAAATGCAAATACTATAAGCAAACTAGAGAAGCATGGATTACCTGACAGATCTATGGATAAGGGAAGAATTTATGACCAAACAAGAGAAAGAGATCAATATGAAATGTAAAATGGATAATTTTGATTATATTAAAATTTTTTAATTGCCCCCCAAAACTCCAATAAACTCAAGATTAGAGGGAAAGTAGAAAACTGGAAAAATTTGTGCATCAAATTTCTCTGATAAACATAACATTTCTCAAATATTTAGGGAACTGAGCCAAAATTCCCAGAATACAAACTATTTTTAATTGATAAATGCCCAAAGATATGAACAGGTAGTTTTCAGATGAAGAAAACAAAATTATCTATAGTTGCATGAAAAAAATGATCTGAAATCACTAATGATTGGAGAAATGCAAATTAGAACAACTCTGAGATACTACCTCACATCTATCAGATTGACTAATGTCACAAAAAAGGAAAATGACAAGTTTTGGAGACTATGTGTAAAAACTGGGAAATTGATGCACTATTGATGGAGTTGTGAGGTGATACAACCTTTTTGGAAAACAATTTCAAATTAGGCCCAAAGAGCCATAAAACTATCTATATCATTTGACCCAATAATGCCGTTACTAGGTCTGATTCCCAAAAGGTTAAAATGGAAGTCAAAAAGACCTATATGTGTAGTGGTAATTTAAGTGGAAAAATCTTCCCCATTCGTTAATAGGCCCATGTGACCTGCTTGGATCACATGGAAGCCTAAGTCACATGTGGTGGGAGGAACTTGTGGAATGGGTGGAACAGGAAGGATGGAGCAGAGCTGGGAGGAAGTTGGTCAGGCTAGTCAGAGCTGGGAAGGACACAGGCAATCAGACAGCTAAGCTCCTGAGTGTTTGTTTGTGGGAAGATTCCAGTGGGGAGAGACTCATTACAGTTGGGAATGACTTTGTCCCCTGTAATGCTAATGTGCATTGACTTCTTGGCTACTATGACTGATTTGGAATTTTGGTTTTGGTATTTGGCTTTCTGGTGGCTGAATAAATGTTTTTCTTCTGCCTTCTATATGGAGGGTCTGTTATACTTTGTGGTTGAGAGCTAGGGTGGAATAGTCACTATCACCACCAGTGCTGTGAATATTGCCTTGACAATACATTTGGCATCACAAACAGGATCACAGGGTAGTCAGGAAGGATATAGGGGAAGAAATGAATATCCTAGGATAGGAGGATTTACCATATTGTTCCCTAACAAGGGAATGAACTAAAAGCACTAGACCCCGTGAAAACTGGGAAGGGAGATTACAGGAGGGGAAACCTAGAGACTTGGAAAGGTGTTTTCAAAGACTACCAATAAGACCAGGGAGGAGCTGGCAGGGGCATGTAGGAGAGATTGAATTTTATTAACAGATTACCCTATTATGTGTAAAAGCAGAGATGAGCTGATGAAGGAAAAAATTCAGATGAAAAAAGAGTTAGCTAATTTGCATGGGAATTCTCAATGTTTGGACTCTTCTTTAAAATATCATACTGGGTGTCCCCTGCGGAAGGAAAGACTGTTCATTTAGCTAAGGAGAAGAAGCAAAGGGTTGGCAAAAGAAATGTGCATGCCTTTGTACAGACCCAGTCAATTGCCACAGTAATGACTGCCAGGAGAGTACATGAGAGGAAAATGTAACAAAGTCAGAGGGGGAAAATAAAACAATGTTGTAGGGAGAGGCTTTTATGGCTTGCCCCATGTTAAGGTTAAAACAAGAGAACCAAGCAGGGAACACAGTGTTTAGGGAGATAATTGAGGATTTTACTCAGCAGGAGGTCATAGATATTTTGAGTTGATTCATCCAAAGGGTAGGAGAATTGTTAATATCTTGTATGGTAAGAATCAGTAATCAAAGAGCTGGAGAAGTATCAATAGATGGAGTACATTGCTGGAAATTTATAGATATTGGTCAGAATCCTTTTGTACAACAAGCCTTTAAATATTACAGTATGCATGGAGGTAACAATACCACTAATCTGTTAGCTTTGACTGCAGAAGATTGCAGTAGGTAGTATCCTACTAATTCTATGTGGTCTAGTGGAGGTAGACCTTAGTATTCATTTAGGGACTATTTAAGAAAGTTAAAGGAGGAGGTAATGAAGACTACCATAATGATCAGAAATGCAGATGGATACTATGATATCCTCTTAGCAATTTCCCAGAGGAATATAATAGTTAAGACAGCTCCTCCTGCTTAGAAGCACCTATTTTTGACTTCAATAGTTGGGGAAATAGGGAACCCTCTTTCAGAGGTGCTGGACAAGATTTCACAGTTAAGTGACTTAGGGGACTGGGGAAAAGATAAATTTTCTTGGGAGAAGAGTAAAGAGCCAGTGCATTCAAAGTCAGAATAGACTGATGAGAAAAGAATTGTTTACTGCTCTGTTTAGAGGAGGGGTAAATTTTAGAAGCATAGATAGTATTCCAACTAATGAACTATAAAAAATGTTCTGAGAAAAGGGGCCTGATACTAGATGGAATAGAGAAGTAAAAACTGCCCCTACAGAACCTCCTGAATCCTTGTATACAAATTTGTCACACCTTCAGGGAGGATAAGAAATTGGCTAAGCCCCAGGTCAGATTAAAGAAATACACAGATGGGATTACAGACCCCATATCAGTTTGACCATATATTGGAAAAATAGATCAAATACTATAAACAGGGCATTAAAAGATACTGGGCCAGAGGCCTCCCTTTTATTGGAAATGCTGATAAGTTTAAGCATGGAAGACCTATCACCATCACAGGAGGGGGAGGGGCTGAAATATCAACCAGACAAGTCAAACTAACAATGAAAATTGGAGAATAATCTAAGAAAGAATATACCATAGTAATTGTACCCAATTCTAAATACATCATTGGAATAAATACGTTGACAGGTATGACTTTAAATTCATCTGAGGGGAGATACCAATTTTCAGTAAGGAAGAAAGGAATTAATACAGTTCTAATGGGTAAAATAAAAATGAATCCCAACACTTTACCTGAATCTTCTGAAGTAATTACTTTAAAGCAGTATCATGTGCCAGATGGGTAAGATTAAATTACCAATACTATAAAGGAATATATTGAGGCAGGAGTGTTAGTTCCTACAACCACTTGATGGAATAACCCTGTCTGGCTAGTACAAAAGTCAGATGGGACATGGAGGATGACAATGGATTATAGACAGTTGAATAAGGTGGATACTCTCTTGTATTCTGCTGTTCCAGATATCATTACCTTAATAGAAAGGATCCAGAAATATGATGGGACTAGGTACACAGTTATTTATTTAGCCAATGCTTTCTTTAATATCCCAATAGATGCTAAACAATGGGACCAATTTGCTTTCACTTGGAGTAAATAGAACTTACTTTTACATGCTCGACACTATTTGTCATAGGATTGTGGCTGAACATTTAGATGAATTAGAGATACCTGGTGTATAGCTTACCTACTACATAGATAGTGTGATACAGGAAAAAAATGCAAAAGAAATGGAGAAGAGAGACCAGAGCAATGAGCACAGACCAGACCAATGCAGAGCTCAAAGCAGTGCAGAGCAGCAGGGACAGGACCCCAAACAGGATTCAGGGCACCACCAGCAGCACTTCCCAGATTCCTCAACCCACAAATGTCACAGACAGCTTCAAAGGTCAGTGGGAGGGCCCTGACAGCTTCCATTTTCAGAGCCCTCCACCTAGAGCCCCCCGGGGAATTGAAGGGCTGATCTAATCTGAGCCCTGAGTGGCAGCCCTGGGAGACCTCCACCTAAAGCCCCTGGGGGAATTAAGCCACTGATGTGATTCTTAGCCCTGAGCTTCACCTGGGGTGAGGAAGAGCACTGGCAGTGGAGCTGGTGGAGGCTCTGGAGAAGGAATTCAATTGCAGATTCTGGACAGAAAAGTTTTTGGTGGCTCCCAGACCAGTGCACAGGTCAGGAGAGGAGTAACACCTCTCTCTTGATTGTGCCACCTTGGAGGAACTGAGAACTTACAGGTACTCAGGATATACCCTCCTCTCAACAAAGGTCTCAAAAGTCAAGTAACTGACTGGGAAAATGCCTTAAAAAGGGAGGAAAAAAATAAGACTACAGAAGGTTACTTTCTTGGTCAACTGGTATTTTCTTCCATCCTTTCCAATGAGGAAGAACAAAACATAACATCAGAGGAAGTCAAGGCTTCTGTGTCCAAAACCTCCAAAATAAATATGCAATGGTCTCAGGCCATGGAAGAGCTCAAAAAGGATTTTGAAAATCAAGTAAGAGAGGTGGAGGAAAAATTGGGAAGAGAAATGAGAGAGATGCAAGAAAATCATGAAAAGCAAGTCAACAGCTTGCTGATGGAGACCCAAAAAAATGCTGCAGAAAATAACACCTTTAAAAATAGGCTAATTCAATTTGTGAAAGAGGTCCAAAAAGCCAATGAGGAGAAGAATGCTTTAAAAAGCAGAATTAGCCAA
Organism: Notamacropus eugenii; assembly: GCF_028372415.1. NCBI lineage: Eukaryota > Metazoa > Chordata > Mammalia > Diprotodontia > Macropodidae > Notamacropus > Notamacropus eugenii. The sequence continues at coordinate 298,105,800 of NC_092875.1, read as the reverse complement.
ATATAAAAAAGAGGTTCAAAAACTCACTGAAGAAAATAGTTCTTTAAAAATTAGAATGGAACAGATGGAAGCTAATGACTTTTTGAGAAACCAAGAAATTACAAAACAAAACCGAAAGAATGAAAAAATAGAAGATAATGTGAAATATCTCTTTGGAAAAACAACTGACCTGGAAAATAGAGACAATTTAAAAATTATGGGACTTCTTGAAAGACATGATCAAAAAAAAAGAGCTTAGACATCATCTTTCATGAAATTATCAAGGAAAACTGCCCTGATATTCTAGAATCAGAGGGCAAAACAAATATTGAAAGAATCCACAGATCACCTCCTGAAAGAGATCTGAAAAGAGAAATTCCTAGGAATGTTGTAGCCACATTCCAGATTTCCTAGGTCAAGGAGAAAATATTGCAAGCAGCCAGGAAGAAGCAGTTGGATATTGTGTAAATACAGTCAGTATAACACAGGATCTGACAGCTTCTACGTTAAGGGATCAAAGGGCTTGGAATATGATATTCCAGAAGTCAAAGGAACTGGGATTAAAACCAAGAATCATCTACTGGTGAGAGAGGATTGTATTTGGAGGAGAACGGGAGAAATGAAATGGGGCAAATTATCACATATCAAGGAGAGAAGAAAAAAACCTCTTCAGTGGAGGAGAAAAGGGAGGATGTGAGAGGGAAAAAAAGGGAAGCTTACTCTTTTCACATTTGGCTTAAGGAAATAACATGCTCACTAGTTTGGTATGAAAGTATACCTTGCACTATAGAAGAGTAGGTGAGAAGCGGACAAGTGCGGGGAGCAGGATGATAGAAGGGAGGACAAATGAGTGAAGGGAGTAATCAGAAGTAAACACTTTTGGGGAGGGACAAAGTCAAAAGAGAGAATAGAATAAATGGGGGCCCAGATAGGATGGAGGGAAATATAGTTAGCCTTCACAACATGACTATTATGGAAGTCTTTGGCAAAACTACACTTATATAGCCTATGTTGAGTTCCCTGCCTTCTCAGTGGGGATGGGTGGGGAGGGAGGAAAGGAGACAAGTTGGAATTCAGAGTATTAAGAATGAATGTTGAGAATTGTTTTTGCATACAACTGGGAAATAAGAAATACAGGTAATGGGGTATAGAAATCTATCCTGCTGTACAAGAAAAGAGAGAAGGAGATAAAGGAAGGGAGAGGGGTGATAGAAGGGAGGGCATGTTGAAGGACAGGGTAATCAGAATGCAAGGCATTTTGGGTGGAGAGGGGAGAGATGGGGAGAAAATTTGGAACTCAAAATTTTATGGAAATGAATATTGAAAACTAAAACTAAAAAAAATGAATGTTAAAAAAAAAAGAAATGGAGAAGAGTTTTGACACTTTTAACTGAGCACATGAAAAGCAAAGGGTGAGAAATTAACCCTGCAAAGATTCCAGGGTCAGCTTAAACCATAAAAATTTGGGGGCATATAATGCAATAAGGGGCTATGAGAGATTCTCCTGCAAACATGACAAGAGATTGACAATTTTCCTATCCCCACCAATAAGACAGAGATCCAAAAGTTTATAGCATTATTTGGAAATTGGAGACATCATATACCACATCCAGGACAAAATTTGAAACCCCTATATAAAACTACCAAGAAAAAATATGAATTTGAGTAGGAACTTGCGCAGAGGAAAGTTTTTAAGAGGCAAAGGCCACTAAAAAATTGGCCTATACAAAGTGGCCTGGTGGAATTACAAGTGACTGTACAGAATGAATATGCAAACTGGGGTTTATGGCAAAAACAACAAAGCCAAATTTAACTCTTAGGATTTTGGTCTAGGAAACTCCCTTCATGTGGAATTCAATATACCCCTTTTGAAAAGGAGTTGTTAACTGCTTATTGGGCCTTGTTAGAGACTAAAGAACTGACTTTGGGCCATTAGGTAATATTAAGGCCTAGAATTCCGATTATGACCTGGATAATGAATACCTTAGCTTCCCACAGAATTGGACATGCACAAGAAGTTAGTAGAGTTAAATAGACATGGTATATTCAAAATAGATATGAAGCAGGCAAAAGCAAAATTTCTGTTTTATATGAATCTATTGCAAACATAGGTACTGAGGGAAATGATACACTCCCTGAACCAAAGCAACAGCTGGTACAGCTCTTGGTAAAATGGAATGAGGGATATGATGGATTAACTGAAGAACAAAAGAACAAATGCATGGTTTACTAATGGGCCACAAAAGACATTAGAAAGTGATAGCCTTTAACCCATGTACTAGGTGGACTTTGGAAAGTACTGTGATAGGTAGAAATAGTCAATATGCTGAACTTATGGCAGTACATCAAGCTATCAAAACAGAACAAAGAGAACAGTGTCATATATTCACTGATTCATGGGCAGTAGCTAATGAATTAGTTACATGGATATCCATGTGGAAAAATCAAAATTGAGAAATTCATGGCAAACAAGTCTGGAGCAAAGAATTCTAGGTAGATAGATATATGGAACACATCTTTGGTTACTAATTTGTCCATTTCTCATGTATAAGTTCATGTGGCCCTTACTATACCAGAACATGAGTGCAATGCACGTGCTGATCTACTAGTAATGATTGCTACTCAACGTATTGTCCCTACTCTGACATTAACTGATGAGCAGTACTAGCAAAATGGGTCCATCAAACAGCCGGCCATTTAGGGGTCCAGGACAAACACCAGTGGGCACAAGACTGTGGTATTAGTATCTCTCCTTCATTGTTAAAACAGATAGCAGAAGAATGTTATATATGTCAATTCAAAAAGGAACATAGTGTTCCTCAGGTAGTAACTGGGAAGATAGCAAGGAGAAAAGCACCAACTCAAATTTGGCAAACAGATCATATTGGACTCCTATCCCAAGATAAAAGATGCAAAATTACATGTGCTTGCATTGACATCAATTCAGATGTACTAGTAGCTTGTCCCTATAAGAATGTGACCCAGAAAAACACCTGCAAAACTCTAGATGTAATAAGTCTGTATTATGGATCCCCAACACAGATCCAAAGTGATAATGGGTCACATTTCAAAGGTAGTGAAATGAAGCGATAATGTGTATTAACATAGAATGCATATATCATACTCCATATTATCCATAAGCATCTGGGTCAATTGAAAGAATGAATGGATTATTGTAAGAACAGTTAAGAAAGTTAAATTCTAATAATTTTTATCAACATTGGACAGATAACTTGTCCATTTCTTAGTTTAATTTGAATAATAGACGATTAGGAGGAAGGAGGTGCACGTCTAGCCTGAATGATGACCCCAAGTCTGCAAATTATAAAACAACAAACACATGAGATCCCAAATAATGAGTACTGGACTATGAAACCAGATGTCCCAGTACCATATCCAGGGAGACCTACTGTTGATTGTGGATATATTAGCACAATGATAAATACAATACAATAAAATAAAATAGTCTCTGACTTCCAAGATTTTCCATATTATTGGAATTATGGTCTGCATATTCAGTGCCAATATTCTACAATTGCTGCATAACATTGGGTTATGGAATACTACAATCTGCAGAAAATTAAGTAAATGAACTTTCACACAAGGGATAATGGATAGGTACATGGTGGCTGTGAGTGAGCTGTAAATATATGACAAATAAGGAACATCAAAGAAGAATTGCAGTCAAGAATGTCCTCAAAGGAACGAATACAAAAGATGAACTGATGATGAGAGCAAAGGGATATCAGGTTGACCTCCATGGATCTCCTGAGCGATCTATTGGTTCCCTTTCAATGTCAGGAGAAAGCAAGGTGGGCACTTCATCCATTTAGTGGTCTCAGTATAGAATGCTGCTAGGCAGACATGTACAGAAGTCTCACAAAATGTTCAGTCATGGATGAGTTACAATTTTCATTGTTGGAGAAAACTTCCAAAATAATGATATCACAGATTCATCTGAATATTTATGGGGTCTTTTTGTGGTCCAGTGGGTAGAGTACTGGACCTGAAGAGACTTAAGTTTAAATCTAGCCCCACATATTTACTAGGTATATGACCCTGGACTGCCAACTTCAGTTTTCTCATTTGTAAAATGGGTATAATAGCACCTACCTTCCAGGATTATTGGGAAGATAAAATCAGATTGACATTTGCAAATAATGTTTCAAAATCTTCAAGCACTAGGTAAATGCTAGCCATTATTATATGTTTTTATTTTGGTGGAAGGTGCTAATATTTCTAGGTAAAATATCTGCATTTTAGTAGTGGATTTCTGGAAAGAATAAAGGAGTTATTGTAATGCTCAAAATTTCAGACTGAACAAGTGGTTAAAAAAAAAGTTTTGATAAATCAGGGCCCCTGAGTATCCTTCAAATCACATCAGGCCCATATGTGACACCTGCTGAATTGATTGCTTTTTTTCCTGTAACACATTGCTTTGCTGGCTTATTGAATATATCCCTCACAAACTACATTTCCAAGAATTTCCCTCAAGGTGGATGATATCCTGAGTAGAGTGTGGACATTTATGAATATGTCTAAAGAGTTAGTTTATTACTCTAATTATTTTCAGTAGTGGAAAGTGGTTCTACTTTATTACCCAAGTGAGAGCTATTATTGTGTTTCCTTCTGATAATTGCATTTGTGGTATTTATTTCAGTTTTCTAAAGACACTTTTAAGTCAATTTGAGCATTTAGAGTTTCTCTTGTGTTTATTTCTGATTAATTTAATTCTAATTAAAATAATGGATTAAAAGGCTTGAAAATAAAATCATTTTTAAAAATTCTGAGAACCTATTTAGCCTGGCAACAGAGGAGGACCCTTCAACAAGTCTTAAATTCAATCCTGAAATTCAGACCCTGATACTCTTCTCATTTCTCCCTACAGAGAGAACTGGGAAAGGATTGTAAGTAACTTGATATGTTTTTAATTTCATAATATAAAAACTTTCCCAACCTAAGCCCTGTAAATGTTTGTGATAAACAGGCAGATTGGAAATCACAGGTAGTAGAAGTTTTGCTTTTTGCACAAATAGAGGCAATTGACAAACTTACATTTCCCGTCTCTCTCCACCCTGCCTCCCAATCCTAGTTTGTGATTGTTAACGTCTATCTGGATCAAATGCCCTTGATGCTGGTGACAGACTGAACACAAGAAAGGATTGAAGTACATCAACATTCTCTTCAGGGCCCATGTATGCGAGTGGATTCTCTGTTGGTGATCAATGGGTGGAACTAATGAAGATGATTCACAAGCTTTATTCAGAGGTTCAGGGGTGGCAGTAATTCATTCTGGAACTATTAAGTTCATCAAGCAGAATCAGTGCCTTCTGGTTATGTGGGAAATGACATTTCAGTGGTAAATCAGAAGCTATCAACCATCATTTATAAGAAGCTACCATATTTGGAAAGGGTTCTCTGAAATTTTTTCTTCATTACTATGCAAACATATAGAATATAATTGTGTCTGCACAGATCTGATCATATCAATAGCCTTTCCCAACTCAGAAGTTTTCACTTGTTTTTTACTTGTTTTCACCTGGATAAAATCGAAAAAAATTTCATTTTGGCATTTAATGTCTTCAATAATCTGGTTCCTATCTATCTACCTTTCTAGTCTTATTTCATGATGCTGTTGCTATGCATAGACAGTGTGTATATAGCAACCTTTTCATAAATGGTTCCCTATGTTCAGCAGGTACTCCCTCTTTACATTTGTTTCTTGGAATTTCTAGCATCCTTTAAGATACTTTCAGGAGTCAACTCTTAGATCAGGCCTTTTCTTATCCCCCCAATAGTTAAAACTTTTCCATACTTGCAATGACTTTTTATTATTTTGTTTAATCATTTACTCTCAACAAATAGTAAGAACAAGAGAAGATTTCCTCCCTATACTTCAGGGGAATAATCATCCTTCTCTTACATTAGTCTCTGGGGAGAGTGGGCTCAGGCTTAGCATAGTTTCTACATGTCATTGATTTCATTAGGTTCATTTCCAAAGGCAACATTCCTGATGGGTGAGTACTCCTCTCATTTTACCTATCCAAGTACTACCACTTGATTATTGGGACATCAAGGCTGGCATGGCTACAAAACCCAGCATGGATTTAACTCAGATTCCCAGATTCCCAGGCTCTTAGATGACTCACTCTTCTGACTTTTTGAAACTCACAAGGTTATAATCTCCAGATTAATCCTTTATTTATTTTTTGCCTTAAATGAAAGAACAAATATGAGGCAGGCAAAAAACTGAGGCCCATATTCCTGAGGCCATTAATTGATCTAAGAAGGAGAGGGCAAAAGACCTCTCCTCCTATGGTACCATCTCTAATCAAATGTCAAGAAGACAAACCAACAGCAGAAGTTCAACCAAGAGAGAGACTGAGGCTAACTAAAGCTTTTTGAAGGAGCCTCTAGTTCTGGTTCTGTAACTGCAGACAAGAGACTGCCATTCACCAAATGTTTATCAATGTAAACCAATTATAGAATGATAATTATTTTCTAAAGTCTTTCCAAGGCACTTTTGCTCCATGACATAATGAATCCTAGAAACAGTCTCTGCACCTCCTGAATAGCATTAGCTGAACACAGTGATGCACTCTGTACAGCCTCGTAAGGACTGGACCTATTGGCTAGCCCCCTATTACATAGCTATTCAATAAATGCTTGTTGAATTAATGGGTAAATGAATGAATACATGTGAAATGGGACTTGATAAGATGATATCTCCACCTGAAGGATGCTAGGGAGCAACTTCTTGGAGAATCATGATGATGTACAAATAAAGTAAGTCAGAAAAGTAGACTGAGGAGCATGTATAGACATTCTGTAACTGGTTGGTTTGGTTAACTGTATGACTAATTGTCTGTGGAAGTGTTTAAAAAGGCCTGCCACCTTCAGCTACAATCTCTTGACATCTGTATATTGAGGGACTTGATGACTAGGTAAAGGATAGAAGCCTCTGAGGACTCCTAGGTATTCTACCCAAAGCCTGGGTTTCACAGACAGTACAGCATTGATGAGCTGGGGAGCTAGGAATGACCTTTGAGGCGTGACCTTCAGGAAATCAGCTCAGTGGTAGCTGAGCTGAAGTATAGGCTCACCTAGCAGTTAGGCTGAATTTGAAAGTGAACTTGGTGAAAACAATGGTATACAAGAAATGAGCTAACTTGTGTTCTGAATCTCTCCTGTCCTATACCAAGCCAGAATGAGATCCTATATGGATCCTGAAGTATTGAGTAAATTTTTATGCTTATTCTTACTATAACTTTGAAATAACTATTCCTTTGTAAAATCTAGTATGACTTTATGCCAGGCCTAGAGGCCTGAGGGCTACCCGAGTCTTACCTTACCTGTCCCAGGTCTTCGGTTGGCCAAACTGGATAAATGTATGAGAGAAGAGACTTTCCGGAGTTGAACAAGGGTTAGGCTTTATTCAGGGTCCTGGTTACATGTGCAGGGGGAGCTCTTCCTTAGGAGGGAGAGAGAAGTCTCCCAAGGAGGCAAAGATCTTACAATAAGAGATTGGAAGTAGAAGTGTAAGTGGGGAGAGAGGGGGAGGGGAGAGCAAAGAGAGGAAAAATGGAGCCTTCTGTCCTGTCAGGGCCCCTCCCGAGCTAAGAGTGCCTTCAGGCTTTCCTGATCCTAATTAAGCTCTCCTGCCACATAGTTTGCACCTGAATACCATGCCTGTTAGATAACAATAGGTGTGCCCAGATCCGGGACAGTCTCGAGGGGGATGCTCCTCCCATCACGTTTCTCACGGGAAGAGGCGGAAATACACGAGATTGCTCAGTCTCACTCCTCGATTCCCTGGTGTTTTATGGGGGGCCTCATGAGAACTCTAAGATTTAGAAGTTCCCACCTTTACCCGCCCGAGACTGTCCACATGGAATTGAGCTTCCATCCCCAGCGACTTTAAGTAGTTAAAAATACCTACAATCCCACTGTGAATACCTGAGAACCCAGAAGGGTAAATGTAAGAGAACTAATCCAGAATGAATATTTTAAATGATTTTTATGAAAGATTAGGTCAGGAAAACAAAAATAACACTTTCTTTCAGAAGTGTGTTTCCCTATGAGTACAACACTTGGTATATGTATTCTTTTCCTGTTCTCAAAAGCACGTTCATAATCCACTTTGTACTCATCCAGCTCCCTTTTCCCCAACCCCCTCCCCTCAAGCACTTAGGTAATACAAAAAGAAATAACCATTTGCTTGCTAATGATGAAATTCCTGCAAAGTTATGGATTCAATCTATAAAAATGAACAGCTATAATGGCAACTGCCTTAGCATAAGACTGTGGCAACTTCCTTAAATGATTTCTTAATTAAGACTATCTTAGATTTGCATAGCCCTTTCCCATTGTGTTATCTCATTAAATCCACCTAATAGCCCTGTGAAGTAGTCAGGGCACATATCAGCTAACTCTGATTTTTTTGGATAAATTATCTGAGACTGAGAGATAAAAAGTCACATAGATGGTGTGACAGGCACAGAGCCAGCTGGAAAGCATGTGCCCTAAGCCTTGCTCTTCTTCAGCTGTGTTCTGCTGCTTTTGCAGGGAGTGCTTGTTTTTAGAATACATGCCCCTCTTTGTTACTACTGTTGTCGTTGTTGACTAAGGGTTTATGAAAAGAACTGAGAATTTATTCATTTTTATAACTTATGAGCTATATGTACATATATATGTATATACGTGTGTGTATGTATACTGATCATTTACTTTGTCCATATTTGAATTGAACAAGACACATCTCTTCTCATAATCTCGATTGTTTTCATGATCATGTATGGGGTTTTCTGGGCAAAGTTACTGGAGTGCTTTGCCATTTTCCCTTCCAGCGGATTAAGGCAAACAAAGATTACATGACTTGCCTAGGGTCAAACAGCTAGTGAGTGTAAGACTCAATTTGAACTCAGGTCTTCCTAACTCCAGGTCTCCATTGAACCACCTAATTGTCTCATCATCTTGGTTATGTATTCCCATTTGTCATAATTCCTTAAGGATACCCTTATCTATGGTGGAAGAGAAGGGAAACAAGTCAGGGATGTTTCTTTTTCATAGATTCAGTCAGCTGACAAGTATTTATTAAGCATTTACTATTTGCCATGCACTGGACTGGGCGTTGGGATACAAAGAAAGGGAAAAACATTGTCCCTTTGTCTAAACGTAAATGAAACCGAAACTATCTATGGTATCAATATTTCAAAAACTCCTGTGCTTCTATACTGGTATCAGAACCTGTTTGTGTCATACATAGCGTTTCTTTTTGTTTACCCTTTGCTCTGCATTGTGAAGCTTATCTCTTTGTATCTGAAATGTAAACAATAACATTTTAAACTGATGGGTTTGGAGGATGATTTTTCACTAGTTGTAGTTAACATATTTTGTATATGTGTATATATACACACACACACATATATATGTAAATACATATAAATATATATATAATCACATAACTTATCTCCAAATCAGGTCATTAAAAATATAAACATATTGCTGAAAAATTACCTTCGGAAAACAAAGGTACTGCCTTTTTAAAAGGTAGACTGAGTTTTATTTTGAAATGCTTTGAAATCTCCCTAGGTTTTTCTATTTAGGAGTAAAAGAAAAACAAAACAAAAAACCGTAACACCACACAGTCTGAATGAAGTTGCCAGATCAGTTTAATGCAAATTGGGGGAAAATCATTGACAAATAAATTAAATAGGCATGATCTGAATATTGAGCTTTGGCAGGCATCACAGTCTATTGTAGCCAAGCCAGATTCCTTTCCCTGTACAAAAATGTTATGTTGTTCTTGTTAAGCAGTCATCCATCTAAGTGACTTCAAGGCCCTTAAGACCCGAATAGTCTCAGCTCATCTATCAGCCTCGTGCATTCAGTCAGGTCCACTACAATAGAAAAAGAGTGGGCCAGCAGAAAACACAATATTCGCTAACTTGTATTCAACAAATATTTGCTAACTGCCCGCTATGTGTAGAACCTTGTGCTAAGCATTAAGGAAAGATAAGGAGCCTAGGTGAGTCACTATTATCTTCTCCCCTAGAGTTTATAGTTTATAAGAGGAAATGAAAAGCTAAAATAGATACATGTGATAAATCTTACATGTTAAGAACATCAGGGTGCTGGAAATCTAAATGCTCAACAGAGGGATGGACTTGAGTTGCAGATTGACACATAAGTATATGCATGTGTATGTATAGAAGTATCTATGTATCTGTTTACATAAAATTTACATATGTGTATATATTGATATATATTGCAGATTTATACACATATACGTCTGTGTATGCATATACTAACACATATATTGATCTAGATTGTCATCTGATATCAATTTTATTCTATTAAATAAAGCTCTTTGATTTAATTAACACCCAGATATGGAATAAGGGACTTTTATTGAACAGGAAAATAAATACAACTTAGAAATTAAAAGTTTTATTCTTGTTCCATTTGTTGAACTACAGGATGCTTTCACTCAAATCTCATTCATTTTACACTTTTCCAGTTCACAAAACACAATAATTTCTTTAACCCATTCCCACGTAAAAATGTTATCAGAGTACTATAAAAATGGTTGGTTGAATATCCACTCCTAAGTGAATAGTTAAACCAACTCTTTCAAGTGCTTATGCTTCTCAGCTAAGAGATCCTGCAATGTTTCAGGAGGTTGATACAATAAGGACAGAGTCATCTCTGTCATCTATATACAGAAACATCTGGAGGAAGGATCTCCCCATTTTTAGGAAATTATTCTTTGGCTTGGAAATTCTGCTGAATCTCTTCCATGATCTTTTCTGTCTCCAACCCATGCATTAAAAAACATCAAGATGGAAACACTTAAACATAGGTAAGCAAAGTCTAACATTTACCAAGTTAGAATATATAATATACATATGCGAATATATTTCTTGTATATAAAATATATTCTTAATTATAGATGCAAATATAAGAAATGTTTATTTTTCATGCACACACATATGCATACATACACATACACTCATCTCTGTCTCCTCAAGTACTCCACAGAGAGGTAGGAGACTTAAAATGCAGATTGATATATCTCTTTCTGCATATATGTATTCCTGTACATGCATACATGCATGCATGTACAGGAATACATATGTACTTGCATAGATATCATGTACATATAGACATGCCTTTTATTCAGATTGATATATGCATACATGCATACATATTCAGTTTGATATATTCAGATTGATATACATATATACATGTATGCACATAAATTCATAGTATATGTTAGTCTAGGTTGGTATATGTGACTTGTATGCATATATACACACATATATATGTAAATGTCAATTAGTACCTCAAGATCCTCACTTCTTTTGTGAACAGGATGTCAATGAATGTGGTTGATGAACATACATTTTCCTGTGTTGTGGTTTGCCTGATATGAATGATTAGATGGTCCTCAAACAATGCCTGTTGTTATCTTTCAATACGTACAATATAAATTTGATGTGAATAAATCATTCCAATTCTCCAGACTATGCTATAGAGTTGGTGGGATAACCTATAAAGGTCACTCAGTGTACATGTTCGACCTTCACCTCAAATAAACAAAGAATTGAGCCTAAAAGAGGAGAGTGGGTTGGATTGCTTTTGAAAAACTGTAAAATTCTTTTAATAATCCCACACCTATCCCAGAGATAAAGGGTTGTTTTGAATACTAATCTTCTTTTGGGATTGCTACATGTCAGTCAGACATAGAACACTATTTTCTCCAAAGAATTAAATAGAAGTACTGCTCAGAGGGGAATGGGAGGATGTATGGGGAGTGTAACTAGACTGTAACTTAATACAAACAGGGCATCATGAAAAAGTTAAGTGTTGTCAAAGAAATGCATGAGCAAAAATCTTGATTTGGTTATGTGGCTAGAATGAGAGATTATAGGACAATCTGTGTGGTCCATCAGTATCCTCAGAATGTCAAGAGAAAATGAGGAGGCCCTCTAGCTCATTAGGATGAATTCCTTAGTTATACTAATGGGAGGTCATAGACAGTAGACAGGCTGGCAAGGCATGGATAGGTTGCAATCCACATCCATGGTTCAATATTTATATTGATGGGGTCATATGTTAATTTGAGTACATATATGTATACATATATATATATAAGATCTAATATAAAACAACCTTACTGTAAAACAGTCTGTGTAATTGTATGTACATAATAATGATCTGTGACATAATAATACCAAAACAATAACTGCAAAAGAGAGAAATGAAAGAAAATCATGTATTTAGGCACTATATAGAAAAAAAAATTAGTAAACTGAATCAAACATTTTTTTAGGTGATATGCAGGTAATTTCATTAAACTAGTTATCTTCAATTAATTGCCTTTTTATATCAGTCATTGTCAGGCAAAATTCTTTCCACTCCATACCTAGAATTGAAACTTCCCTTGTAGCAAAGAAAAAAAATCATTTAGATAAAAATAACAAATATAGTAATCATATCTAATAATATGGACATACAGCATTCTACCCATGTGGTGTCCTGAATCTCTACCAAGGAAATTGACATAATCAAATATTTTCCTTTTGCTGATCTCTTAGACCTAGATTATTATAATCACTCAGAATTCAGCTTTTGTTTAAGGTTCCTTTAATTTATGATAATGTAGTTATTATGTATTTTGTTCTAGTGTTAATCAATTGCGCATCAATGTATGCAAATCTCTCGATGTTTCTTGGAGATCCTCATATTCAAAACTTCTTATTGTATAATAAAATTCCATTGTATTAATACATTACTTAAATGTACAGTTTGTTCAGTTATTTCTCCATCAATGAGACTTAACATTTGTAGTTCTTTGTTATCACAAATGTGCTGCCATGAATATTTTGGTATATATTGGCACTTTCTCTCTGTCTTTGATTTTCTTATTATACATGTCCATTGGTGGAATTGTGGAGTCAAGAGAAAAGAATATTTTAGTCACTTTTCTTTCATAATTCCAGATTGTTTTCCAGAAATGTTGGAATAATTTAAATCAACACCAATGATATGTTGGTATATCTGGCTTCCAAAAGTCTTTCCAAAGGATTGATTAGCATTTTTTGTCATCTCCAAAAATTTACTAATTAGGAGATTAAAACCTAGAAATCTTTGGTTTTCAGTTCTCTTATTAATATGAATGTTGAACATGATTTCAAGTGATCATTAATAACTTGCCACTTTGAGGATTGTCTTACACGTGTGTGTGTGTGTATGTGTGTATGTGTGTATGTGTGTGTGTGTGTGTGTGTGTGTGTGTGTGTGTGTGTTTATTCAACTTTCTTTGCATTTTTGGATATCAGACTTTTAGTCAAGGCAAGGAAAGTCAAGTCAACAAACATTTGCTAAGTGCTTAATATGTGCCAGGCACTGTGATAAGTGCTGGAAAAACATATACAAATAAAAACGGAAAGTCCCCACCAGGAAGTAGCTTACATTTTAATGGGCAAAGACAGCACATAAAGTGGACTTTAAAAATTAGTGGAGGAAAAAAAAAGAGGAGACAAAGGTACCCACTATGGAGGAATGTTAAATAAAGTCCTATGGAGAGTCAGAAAAGCAATCTGAAGAGGAATGAGATCATTGGTTGGCCTAGAATTCCTCCTTAAAATGGAAGGTTTTTATGATTACCATTTGGTAATAGAGTTTTGAAATCTAGTACTTCAAGACTGCCTTCTATAAGATTTTTTCCTTGATTAACTTGCTATTCTTGAGCTTATGTCCTAATTCTTAAAATCAATTTTTCTAGTTGTATAAAATAATTCTTTGGTAGTTTTGTTTGGTATGACACCAAATAAGTAAATTAATTTAGAGAGAATTTTCTTTTTATTATATTGGTTTGGCCTACTCATGAGCAGTTAATGTTTTCCTATTCTTTATGTTTGACTTCACTTATTTCAAAAATATTTTGTAATTTTGTTCATACAGTTCCTGGGTTTTTCTTAGCAAGTAGACTACCAAGTATTTTGTATTGTTTACAGTTATTTTAAATGGAGTTTCTTTATCTCTCCCTTCCTAATGTTCTTTACTGGCAATATATAGAAATGTTAATTATTTATATGAGTACAATTTATTTCCTGTAACTCAACTAAAGTTAACGGTTTCACCAACTTTTTAGCTGATTCTCTAGGAGGCTCTAAGTACACCATCATATCATATGTAAAGAGGGATGACTTTCCCCCCTTCTTATCTATTCTTATTCCTTAAATTTTAAAAATTGCCTAATAACTATAGCTAGCATTTCTAGCACAAACTGGAGAACAGTGGTGATAATGGACACCTTTGTTTTTCTTCAGATCTTATTGACAAGGTCCCTAGCTTATTCCCATTACAGATAATTTGACTTAAGATAGATACTACTTATCACTTTAAGAAAAGTTCCATTTATTCCTGTTGTGTGAAATGATTATTTCTCTCTTGTATGTAATCACTAATTATTTTATTAGGACCAAGGTTTTGTTTTTTTTTCTACTCCCTCATCCAGAAATCAACCAGTGTGGGAAATCTTTGTAAAGCACTTACCCACCCAGGATGGATGAAGTCTATCAAAGACAGCAAATGAAATTCTAAATTTGGGATAAAGGGTGCATTCCTGTTCATTGTGTTTGCTCAGATAGGTCTGAGGAAGTGCTAATTTCCCCTTTTGTCAGACAGGTGGTATGGAAATTGTTAAGTCTCTTTGACTAGGATTTGGGCTGTGCAAGTCACATACCCTAAGACCCTTAGTTTAATATAACCCATCTCCCATTGTAATATTCATTCTCTCATTAATTGTTAACCAATAATAATTGACTCTGCCCCCTTGCTGCGCAGATATACACAGAAACATCCAGTCTTCAAAGGGCACCTCCATCAGAAAACTCTGGTTAAAGAGAAATTGCCAAATGACTGTTCTTTTATTATTAAATGTGGTGGCCTTATTAATAAAATGATTAAATTACCCAAAAGTTATATCTCTTGGAATTTTTTTATACTATGTTTTCTGATATTTTTAGTATGTTGTACTTTGGGTGTTGCATTTTGTCAAAACTTTTTCTGCATCTTTTGATATGATAATATAATTTTTGTTCTTTTTTCCAATTGATCTGGTCAATTATGCTTATAATTTTTTAAATATAGAACCAGCTCTACATTCTTGATATAATGCCAATCCCAGTTACAATGTATAATCTTTGTGATGTGTTGCTTTAATCTTCTTCTTAGTAGTCTACTTTTTATGAATATTCACAAGGGAAATTGGTCTATAGTACTCTTTCTGTGTTTTTGATCTCCCTGGTTTAAGTATCAAAACCACGTTTATGTCATAGAAGGAAAGTGGTAAGACTCATTTACCTATTTTTAAAAATAGATTATATAACATTAGAATTAATTGTTCTTTAAATGTTTGGTAGAATTCACTTGCAAATCCATCTAGTCCTGGGGTATGTTTTCATAGGGAATCCTTTTATTGCTTATTTGATTTCTTTCTCTAAGATAAATTTATTTAACTAATCTATTTCCTTCTCTGTCAGTCTAAGTAATTTTTTTATTTTTGCAAATATTTATCCATTTTACTTAGATTGTTAGACTTATTGGCATATAATTGGGTAAAAATGCTCCTAATAATTGCATTAATTACCTCCTCATTTGTCATGCATTGACCCTTTTCATTTTTGATAGTGGTAATTTGGCTTTCTTCTTTCTTTTCTAAAATCAAATTAACCAACAGTCTTTGAATTTTGTTTTTTCCATATTACCAGCTCCTATTTTATTTATTAGTTAGCTTTCTTACTTTCCGTTTTTATTGATATCTCCTTTGATTTTCAGGATTTCTACTTTGATGTTTAATTGGAATTTTTAATTTGATCTTTTTTCTAGCTGTTTTTAGTTTCATAAAAATTCATTGATTCAATTCATTGATCTCCTCTTTCGCTTTTTATTGATGTAAGGATTTGGATATATAAGTCTTCTCCCAAGTACTACTTTAGCTTTATCCCATAAATTTTGATATGCTGTCTCACTGCTGTCACCAACTTCAATGAAATTATTATTTGCTTCTATGATTTGTTCTTTGATCTGCTCATTCTTTAGGATTGGGTTTTTTATTTTCCAATTTTTTCTGTGCTTCCAAGGCTCTTTGTTAGATGCAATTTTTATTGCTTTAGGGTCCAAAGAGTGTACATTAATATGTCTGCTTTATTTTTCATTTGTTTGTGAGGTCCTATGACCTAATAACATGTTCAATTTTTATGGAAGTTCAATGTACAACTGAGAAAACAACACACATCTATTTCCATTCAATTTCCTCTGGAGCATTATTTAAATTTTCCAAAATTCTACTTATCTCCTTTACTTATATATTATTTATTTCATGGTTAGTTTTACCTAGTTGTGACAGGGAAAAGTGAGGCATAGTTTTACTGTCTATTTCCTCCCATAACTCATTTTACTTTTCCTTTAGGTATTTGGATGCTATACTATTTGGTACATATATGTTTAGAATTTGTATTACTCATTGCCTGTGGTATCTTTTAAGAAAGTGCAGTTTATCTGATTATCTCTTTTAATTAGGTTAATTTTTGCTTTTGCTTTGTCTGAAATCATGATTGCTACTGCTGTCTTTTTTACTTTAGCTTAAGCACAGTAGTTTCTACTATATCTCCTTATTTAATTCTGTGTCTATTTTCTGTTTTAAGTAAGTTTCTTGTAAGCAACATATTTTTGGATTCTATCTTCTAATTCATTCTGCTGCCCACTTCCATTTTCTATGCAAGTTCATCCTATTCACCTTTGAAGTTATGATTATCAACATGATTTGACTTTGTTTTGAACGAGCTGAGCAAGGTCACCAGCCTCACTTCTCCTCCAGAACCATCTGAATTCAGTGACCAGATATTCATCAGAATGACCCCAAATGCATTGGGAGACCTTAGTTCCTTTAGATCAAGGTCTATGCAAGTACTCATTTAGGCTGAGGTAACGCCCATTCATTGATAGGTCTGTTTAAGAAGTAGCCAGGACATGGCTCTTTTAATGAAGCAAAGAAAAAGAAAGACATCAGACTGGGAGGGAAAAACAGCAGTTACTATTGATAAGCACTCTTAAGCCAAGAGTGTCCAGAAGAGAGTCCTTAGGCAAGAGCCCAATTTAGTCCAATGCATGAGCTTCAGAATACGGTAGCTTGAAGGGGAAAGGAAAGGAATGGGAAGGGAAGGGAAGGGAAGGGAAGGGAAGGGAAGGGAAGGGAAGGGAAGGGAAGGGAAGGGAAGGGAAGGGAAGGGAAGGAAAAGGAAGGGATGATGAGTCTACTCACAGGGTTGTATTTGTTCTTCATTGCCAAACAAGATCATGGCATCAGTGCCATCAGTACATCTTGGGTCACCCCCAGTCATCCTGATGAATATCTGGTCACTGGATTCAGATGGTTCTGGAGGAGAAGTAAGGCTAGTGACCTTGCACAGCACTCTCTCACTTAAAACAAAGTCAAGTGCAAATCATGTCATCATTTCTCTGATGGCATGGTCTTCTTTAGCAATGAAGGATGAACACTGTGAGTAGACAATGGGGACCCAGTTAGTTGGGTAACTCAACTCCTCCTCCTCTCCTGTCTGTTTCCCCCTTCCCCTTCCTTCTCCTCTCCAAAGGAAGGTAAATTTGGTTGCCCAGAAGATGCCCAGTTGACTTGGGTTTCACTGGTTAAATTCCTTTTTCCTTTCCTTTCCTTTCCTTTCCTTTCCTTTCCTTTCCTTTCCTTTCCTTTCCTTTCCTTTCCTTTCCTTTCCTTTCCTTTCCTTTCCTTTCCTTTCCTTTCCTTTCCTTTCCTTTCCTTTCCTTTCCTTTCCTTTCCTTTCCTTTCCTTTCCTTTCCTTTCCTTTCCTTTCCTTTCCTTTCCTTTCCTTTCCTTTCCTTTCCTTTCCTTTCCTTTCCTTTCCTTTCCTTTCCTTTCCTTTCCTTTCCTTTCCTTTCCTTTCCTTTCCTTTCCTTTCCTTTCCTTTCCTTTCCTTTCCTTTCCCAAAACTTTAAACCTACTGCACTCTGAAGCTCATGCATTGGACAACAGTGGGCTCCTGCCTAAGGGCTCTCTTCTGGATCCTCATGGCTTAAGAGTGATTATCTGCAAGGAATTAAAAAATTCCCAAAGGTCTCTTAAGGCAAAGTACCTTCCACATCCAGAGAAACAACAATGCAATTCGATCACAGAATGTAGCAGATCATTTTGCTTTGTATTATATTTTGGTTTGTTTTATGATTTCTCCCATTCATTTTAATTCTTCTATGCAACACGACTAAGGTGAAAATGTATTTAATAGGAATGCATGTGTAGAACATATATACAATTGTATGCTGTCTCAGGGAAGGAGACAGGAAGGAGGGGGAAGGAGGGGAAAAAAAATCTAAGTTATATGGAAGTGACTGTAGAACAATGAATAAAAATAAAATGATAAAAGAAAAATAAAGACAGTTCAACTAAGGTTCCCCCTCCACTAATAAAATTTAAAAAATAAAAAAAAAATAATTATCTATAGTAACTGTTGCTGTTTCTCTCCCAGTCTGATGTCTTTCTCTTTCTTTGCCTCAATCAAAGGGGCCATGCCCTGGCTACCTCTAAAACAGGCCTATTCAATGAATGGGTGTTACCTCACCCTAAGTGAGAACCTGCAAAGACTTTGGCCTAAATGGGCCAGTGTCTCCCAGTCCATCCTTGGTCATCTCCAGCCATCCTGATGAATATCTGGTCACTGAATTCTAATATTTCTAGAGAAGAAGTGAGACTGGTGACCTTGCTCAGCCCTCCCTCGCTCAAAACAAAGTCAAGTACAAGTCATGTCATCATTTCTCTGATGACATGGTATTCTTAGCCAATGAAGGAAGAAAACTGGGATTAATTCTGTTTTCCCCTCTATTCTATTTTCTTCTGCTTAACCTTTTGTCTATCTGTCTGTCTCTTTCTCAACATTGTTCTTCCTCAACAGGCTTTTGTTTCTGACCAATTCCACCCTTAATCTATCGTTCCTCTTATCACTCTCTCCTTTCTTTTATCACCTGTATTTTCTACTTTTGTGCTTGGTAAGATAGATTTAAATACATAAGTTTTTATTGGTGTGCTTTCCTCTTTGAAGCAGTTCAGATGAGAGTGAGATTCATGCATTGCCTACTCACCTCCACTTTCCTCTTCACTGTAAGAGCTTTTTGTGAGTTTTTTTAATGTGAAAGTTTTCCCTTTCTTTCTCTCCATCCCTCCTTCCAGTGAATCTGTCTTTTTCTCTTCTTTAATTATTTTTGAGATCATCCCAAGCTAATAGTCTTATCGCCATTCTCTTCCTCTTTGCAGACTCCTTCTAATTCCCTAATGAAAACAAAGTTCTTAGGAATTATGTGTATCATATTCTCATATGGGGATGTAAATAGTTTAACATTATTTAGTCTCTTCTGATTTCTTTCGTGTTTACCCTTTGGTGCTTGTTTTGAACCTTCTTTTTGGTGGTCAGATGTTCTATTTAGCTCTGTTATTTTCATAGAGAATACTTAAAGTCCTCTAATTTATTAAATATCCATTCCTCCTAACCCCTGAAGATTATATTTACTTTTTTCTGGGTAGGCTATTTTTTGTTGTAATCCAAACTCTAACTTCCAGAACACCATGTTCCAAGTTTTCTATTCTAATCCACTCCACTAGGAAGTTCCCAAATTTTGGGTTATATGTACTGTGACTCTAAATCATTTGAATAGTTTCTTTCTGGCTGCTTTCATCATTTTCTTCTTGACTCAGAAGCTCTAGAATATCAATATACTTTTCATTTTGTGATCTTTTTCTGGAGGTGACCAGTGGATTCGTTCAATTTCCATTTTGCTCCAGAAATATTGGGACATTTCCCTCTATAATTTCATGAAATATGATGTCTAGGTTCTTTTTTGCATCATGGCTTTCAGGGACTCCAATAATTTTTAAATTATCTTCTTTCAATCAATTTCATAGGTCAATTGCTTTTCCAATGAGATCTTTCATATTTTTTTCTTTTTTCATTCTTTTGACTTTTTTCTCATTTCTTGATGTCTCTTGGAGTCATAGCCTCTACTTGCCTAATTCTCATTTTTAAGGATTTTTTCTTCAATGAGCTTTTTTTTTTACCTCTTTCATCATTTCACCTATTTTTAAATGCTATTTTCTTCTATTTTTGCACACCTCTTTTGCCAAGCGATTTATTCTCTTTTCTTAATTTTCTTTCGTCACTCTCATTTCATTTCCTGATGCTTCCTCTACCACTTATTTAATATAAAAAAATAATTTTCCTTCCTTTTTTAGCTCATCAATGAATTCTTTTTGTGCTTTTGTTCAATCTGCAATTTTTTTCCTATGAGGATTTTATTGGAGTTGTTCATTGTCATTGTCTTCTGATTTTGTATCTTGATTTTCCCTGTCACATAGTAGACTTTTATGATAAAATTCTTTTTTTGTTGTTTGCTCATTTTTTCCAGTTTGTTCCTTATCTTTAGACTGTATGTTAAACTTGGATTCTTTTCACTTGAGTTGGGTTGAGGTGCTATCCCAAGTGTCAGAATTTTTAAAGCTTCTGTTTTCACTGTTATTTCTGGGTTTTTGTAAGTTTTTGGTGATCCCAGGGTTGTACGATCTGGGGAGAGGTGTGATCAGTTTTTCCTTCATGTTCACTACCCAGGAAGAACCCTTGATCCCTAACAGCAAGTGCTAATACTCTCCTCTACCCTTGAACTGCTACGCAGGACTTGGTATGGATAATGGAATTACCAAACAGCTCCCAGTTCTCTGCCCAATGCTAGTACAGGAGTCCCCTGTAATACCTTTCTGACCAGTTGTTCAGTTGATTTGCTATCTCTGGGCTGAGAGCTCCCCAAACTGCTGCTACACTAATGGTCACCTCCCAGCCCCACAGGTAGTCCAGTGTCACCAACTTCTCCTTCCAACTTCCTAAGTTGTCTTGAACTGGAAAAACTATTTCACCCTGACCTTTTGTTGGCTATGCTGATCCAGAATTCCATTTGAGGCATTATTTTAAAGTTGTTTGAAGGAGAATGTTGAAAGTGCTTCCTCTATTCTGTTATATTGATTCTGCACTGATTCCACTAGTTCTTTAATAATAACTTTTAACTTACTTATTGCAGTCCATATAGTTCTATATTCTATAAGTACTCTTTAAATGGAAGCTTCGGAAAGAGATCTTTGTCCCACATTCCAGTTCTCCAATCAGAGGGAAAGACGGTACTGAAGAGGTGAACTATAGTCATCAAATTTAGGTAAGAAACTCAAAATTTTCCACCCACATCATTTTGATTAGTTTTTTCCTCTAAGCCCCTCTGTTCCCCTCTTCCTTGTATGAGAATTTCTCAGTATTGTATTATCAGCAAAGATACTGACTTATTAGAGAATGTGATCTTTTTTTTTGCAAAAACATTTATTTCCTTCTTCATATCCTTATCCTGATTTTGACCACCATATAACTTTTGCCATTTTCATTTTTTAGCCACAAATATTTTCTCTGTTCTCTTAATGTCTATTGCTAAGAATATTTTTAAAGAAAAATATAAATAAATCCTTTGCTTATATAACCTCAGGTTGTTTTAGATTCATGAAAACATTCATTTTATTTCTTAGTCTGTTATTTCTTTCTGATCTTGCGCATCTTTCTTCTGTTTGATGAGTTTGCCAGCTGAATATCCTTCTCACCTCCGGGTTCTTTTGAATGATTCAAATTCTTCACTTTTTCTGAACACCAATTTAAAAAAAATTAATTATTAGGCTAAGCTTTACAGGATATATTATTCTGAAGGTGCAAATTGATCTTTGCTTTTCAGCTTTTCATATTCCAGTAGTTCCTTTGATATTGCAATTCTAAAGTCTTATCCTGATCTTTCTTTGTTAGTAAACCTAGAGTTTATTCCTGGTATTCCATAGAGAATCTACATCTGAATTGTGAAGAACATTTCCTTATTTCCATAAATATGTTGGAAATATAGTTTAAATACTTTTGGATATCATTTTTGTATGGTTTCCTAAAGAATGGTGTTAAGAGCCTTATTATTTCATTTTATCCTTTGATTAGTCCTTTGGGTCCTCTGTCCATATTTAGTTTTATTGTTTTGCATTGCCAGCTCCCAATCTTGTTATCTTTTTTATTTTGTTCACTTAATTTTTTCCTGGTTTCTGCATTTCAATTCTGTCAGACTCTTTTTCAAATAATTCATGATTTTGCAAAAGGTTTGTCTTTTGTTCTAAATTTTCTATTCCTTTATTCAATTTTTTTTGGTTATTTTCTTGAAAGTGGAAATATTTATTTTTGTTTCTCTGAAATCTTCACTTAATTTTTCGCCATTCTCACCATTCTAGACAGTTTTTGTTTCGTCCCATTTTCATTTCTGAATGTTATAAGAGTTCCAGTATTATTATTTCCTTTCTTAGATTTTTTTACTTGATTTCTTTCACTGAAGAACATTTGCTCATTGTATTAGATATTCTACTGCTTATTTTTCTCACATTTACTCCTTTGTCAGCTTTTATCAATCATTATCAGTCTCTTTGCTGTTGCTGTTTCCCCTATGGTTTTCTTGCTATATTGGTGTTTCTTATTGTCAATTCATTACTTGCAACAGATCCTGTGCTGTGGTTCTATCCCCTCCCTGCTCTAACTCTTGATGCTCATTCTTTTCTTTCCAAACCATAGGTCTTAAGCAACATTGGTGCTCCTTAAGGAGTAGGAAAAACTGCTGTATCTTTATTCCAGCGAGACTCTGAGAAGCCACTGAAAACTGTCTAATTCTTCACCTTTTCCAGTATTACTCTCCTGTGTCTTTCAACTTAAAATTTCTTCTTTCTCTAGTCTGTCTCTTAGGTCTGGCCAGATTCAGAGGTCCCAACCCACAAAGGAGTGGGTCCCCTTGGACTCTGTGAAGGAAAAACTCAGAGAAACCTTTAAATTTGGGATTTTCCTTTGCTCTCAAACTTCAGCTATTTGCCTGCTTCATCCTAACCTGTATTAGACAGTTGCAATGAGTTGATGTTTCTAGGCCATTATTTCCCCCATAATCACCAATATTTTTTTCCATTCATATGCTCTCATCTTGATTTCATCAGATTCATTGTTACCTACAACTGAGGGGATAAAGGGACATTATTTTCATCACACTGTTGCAGAAAACCTTCTTAATGCTCCCCAATTTCTGCTCCTTTTTCACCTGGACATCCTTCCCACAGCTACCACATTTCCTCCAAATGGTTTTCTGGAAGGTTTGATTCATGGTGCTCAAACTGTGCAGGGGACAATGGTATGGTTAAGACACTGTTAAGGGGTTAACCCTGAGATCTAATGCCTAAAAATTTGCAGCAGCTCTAAGGGACTATCTATGGAACAGTGACAATAAGGGCTAAGTAAGGGAAGTGGCAGGAAGGGTGGGTTGTTTTGTTGTAAGACTCACTTTATGGAATTCTGTTTCATGGAATCCCAGACCCAGGCTTGAGAGGAACCTTAAAGGTCAGCTGCCAGCCAGTACAAGATCTTCATTTTACAGATGTGGAAACTGAGAAATTAATCACTCGAGGTTACCCATGTAGTAAATAATAGATTTAGGATTCTGCCTTAGACCCTCTGTTTCCAGGACAGGAAGAAGTACTCTTCCTATTCTATTCTGCTGCTTCATAACTCCATTTGTTGTTTATCATGGATTCTTATTTCTTATTGATCTGAGGGTACACAGGGCATTTCAATGTAAACTTCTTTTCACTCTGCCATTTTGTCTTGGACTCCCATGTCCTAGATGTTATGTGAACAAAATTCAAAGAAAAAAAGAAATAAAATGTAAATGTAAAAATGTAAAAAAATGTACAAAAGTGTAAAAATATTCTGATTACTTAGTAAAAATTATCATAGTCTATTCTATAACAAAAACTTTGGGAATTATCTGAAACAATTTTCAAACTCATATTGAATGATATGAAAGGATAAAGCATTTTCCATTTTAATCTGTCCATTGGCAGTTTCTCCCAGTCCATACTTAAATTATCTCAGTGATCAGGAATCAAAAGAAACTGTGATATGGTAGAAAGTATACTAACTGTGTGTATTCTTGTATCCTCAGTGGATAGAGTATTGGACTTAGAATCAAAAGTGCCAGACTTCAAATCTGGCCTAAACACATATTAGATATATAATAATGGGCAAATTGCTTAACCTTGTTTGACCTCAATTTCCTTATTTGCAAACTTATTTGTAAAATAATAACATCTACCTGATAGGGTTGTTGTGAAAATCAAATGACATAAAATGTAGACATAATTTTACAAACTTTGAAGTGTTACATAAATGTTAGCTATCATTGTGATTACTATTATTTTTGTGGAGTTACCTTAGGCAAATCACTCTCCTCAATACTTCAGCTGGAAACTGTCTCAAAACAGATCCTTGGCAGAAAGGTCCCTCCTCCTCATTGCATGTCACTAATATGTCTTCCGCAACTTTCTCCTTCACTGATGACTCATATGAGGAGTTATTCTTCCTCCTTGCCAAAGTAAGCTATTCTACATAATAAGTGATCCTTTTCCATCCCATTTTCTCCAGCAGATTTGCCCATCTATCATCTTCATTTTTTTCACTAATGTACAATTTCTCCCTATTAGCTTCTTCTCTGTTTCCCAAAAACATTCTTATGTCTCTCCCATCCTCTAAAAACCCTCACTTAATCCAGCCATCCCTGATAGCTACCATCTTATAACTTTTCTTCCTTTTGTGACTAAACTCCTTGAGAAAGCCATCTGCAATAGATACCATCATTTCTTTTTGTCCCACTTTCTGCTTAACTCTCAGGAACATGGCTTCTGACCTCATTATTCAACTGAAATTGTTCACTTCAAAGTCATCAATAATCTCTTAATTGTAAAATCTAACCACTTTTTCTTTATCCTCATTCTTTTTGACTTCTTTGTAGACTTTGACACTCTCAATCATCCTCTTCTCATTTGACATTGCAAAGAATTCCGATTTAGAATGTCAGTGTATAGCAGCAACAGTGGGGATTCCCTTCTTCTCACTTCTTTCCTTAACAGCTTCTTTGCCCTGTCCTCACTAGGTCTACTCTGGAAGAGCAAAGGAGTCTCTGCTATGAAGTAGGTAGGATCTGACCTATGTAGAGGATCATCAATATGAACTCAGCTTTGCTCCTGACACATTCAACCTGTGGTACAAGAAAAATGCCAAGAAAAGGCATTCAGGCCCTTTTCTAATCCCAAGAGCCATCCGAATTTCCAGTCACAAGTATGAGGGCACAGACACTAGGGGTTCTGATGATCTGAGGACAAGAATGTGGCCTCATCCCTCAAATCATCATCATTCCAATCTAGCGTGATGTGGAGATAAGCAAAAAGAAAAAGAAAGGGAGGTCTTTGGTATATGATAATTGTGGTGCTCTTCTCTCTAAATAGGAGCACTGAAAATCTTTGGTTTCTATTAGGTGCTTCTGTCTGGGATATTCTGGTCTTAAAAAGAGAGACCCCTTCAGTTTCTTCCTGCTTTCACCCACAGAAAGAGATGTCTCACATCTCTGAAATCTTGTAGCTGCTTACCATTCTCCATCAGTGCATCAGCCCATATGTCCAATATCTTCTGCCAGGTGGAGCAGTGTTCCTCTAGCTCTACTCCATCATTGCATTAAATTGGCCAGCTCCCTGTTAAGAAATATTGGATCACAACTGCTCTGTCCTCTTCAATTGGAATGCCAATTCCAATCTTTGAGAGGCTCCTGACACTACCAAGGACTCTTGCTCAGGGAAGAGACTGAGTCTTACTGCTAACCATGTCAAGAATGTAAATATTACAGGCATGAAGATCATTTGTAACACACATATACCAAAGTAGCTCACAGGAGAGCCGTGGGACATGCCGGTAGAAGGGAAAGTTTCTTCTAGGAGCGCCCCTGCCATGCTTGAGAGCTTCTGTAGGCTCGGGCCTGAGGAGACAAATATGGCCTCCCCTGAAGCTACTTTCCTCAGGTATTTGAAGGACCAACTAGCCCTCCTCCTTCACAGCTTCTCTACAAGCCAAGTTGTATGACAAATGGAAAAAAGCATTTAACTTAAAAAAAACCTGAGTGACAGCACAATGCTGGCTGGGGGTGTGTGTCCCATAAAGCCTACCTTGACTTTAGGCCAATCAGAATTGAACTTACTGAATATACTCAGCATCTGGACAATAGAGGAAGATATCTTTCCTAAGCACAGAAAAGCATATCACCATTCCCACCTGTTCTTTGCTTTTCATCTGAAAGGCATAAGGCAAATGACCCTGGACATTTTCTACCCCATGTAGCAGGAGGTTCTCTGGGAAGTGAACAAAATAATCCCCTATTTTGCTGTTCTGTATGTTGTCAGTCAAGGTCTGAGGGAAGCCATGGAACATATGTTTGAGTTTTGAAAATTCTTCATTACTTCTGCAGCACAGACTAGATCCAAAGATTCTTCTTGTCTCAGTTCAGAAAGGCCAGGGCCCTCATGGAGATATGGGATGGTCTCCTCTTAGGATTTATTGACCCTTTCAGTGTTTTTAGTGGGGTTAATTCCAATCCAAAGTTCCATACACTATGATTTGGGCTGACATTTGACAGTAGTATCTACCTGGGAATTCTAATAGAGGTCTGAGGTTTTTTGTCTAGGAGTCAGATTGTGTGGCAATCGAGTGTGTGCCAAGTCATATGTCTACCTTTGTAATATCTCTCCTATATGCCTTCTTTCTTCTCTTCAAACTGTTGCAATTGCCCTCATCCTCTCATTCCTCATTTGTTACAATAGACTATTGGTTGGCATGTCCCTGACTCAGGTCTTTCCCCATATTGGTCCATTCTCCACTCAGCTGTAAAATTATTCTTTCTCAAGTGAAAATCCAACCATGTCATCCCTCTATTCAATATATTCTGATGGCTACCTATCATTTCCAGAATTAAATATAAAATAATTTGTTTTCCACTTAAGACCCTTTATAACCTACCCACTCTTACCTTTCCCATTAGCCCCCTAGGCTGGGATGCAATGGCACTGGTCTCTTTGCTTTCCCTTCTATAAGATGCTCCATCTCTAGACTGGGCATCCTCACTGAATGTACCCCATGCATACATTTCTCTCCTTCCTCATCTCTATCTATTAGATTATTTGGTTTTCTCCAAGTCTTAGCTAAAATCCTACCTTATAAAGGAAGGTTTTCTTCCAATTCCTTACTCTTAGTGCCTTCCCTCTGAGATTATTACCAATTTACCCCCCATATAGCCTCTTTGTGCACAGTTGTCTGTATGTTATCTACCCCTTTAAACTGAGGTCCTTGAGAGCCATTCTTTGTATCCTTGGCACTCAGCACAGTGCCTGGCACATAGAAAGTACTCAATAATAGTTTCTTGATTTGATTTAGTTACTCTAAGCTTGTTTCTTCTTATGCAATGCATATTTGTTTGAAATATTTTTTTTTTCTTTTTGCCATGGGAATTAGGCGGGAGGGAGATATAATATGCTATTGTTAATTAAAAGCAATTTAATTGAATTTCAAAAGAAAAATGAATAAAA
This sequence comes from Notamacropus eugenii, assembly GCF_028372415.1. NCBI lineage: Eukaryota > Metazoa > Chordata > Mammalia > Diprotodontia > Macropodidae > Notamacropus > Notamacropus eugenii. The sequence continues at coordinate 298,078,232 of NC_092875.1, read as the reverse complement.
TGAAGAAGTAGCACAAGATTATTTCTATGCTTCTTTTCAGCTCTAAATCACAGGCATTTACATCTTACCTCTATCTTTGAGTAGGATCATAGGGTTATAGGGGTATATCTACATGTCAAAGGAAAGGACCTCAAAGGTCATATAGCCCAACCCTTTCAACTTAGAGATGAACAAACTCAGCACAAGGGAGTTTAGGTAAATTGACAAAGTTCAAACAGGTAATAAATGTAAAAGGAGGGATTTAAATCCAGATCCCTTAATTCTAGGAGCAGCAGTTTTTCTACCATACCACTCTGTCTCCAGGAACATTTATTCTGTTTCCTTTCTGGGGGGTAGGAATTGTTTTCAATATCATCCTTTAATGTTAGTATTATCTAGGGCTTTGCATGAACTCTTATTCTCAATATTGTACATCTGATTTTGTCATGACAACCACAGAAATGACTTCAGTTAGCTTTTGTATACAATTGAAACTAATTCTTAGAATGGAGATGGGGTAGCTACAAGAGGCAAAAGGAGAAAAGAACATGAAAGGAAGGAGAATGTATACCTCCTCTTGCCTGGGGTCAATTATTGACATGTGGTAGCAGAGGTAAAAACGAACTCTCTGCCTTCACAGTTTGCACAAATTGTTATTTTTGGTTCTTCTCCAGTTTTCTCCAGAGTTTAATCAGCTGACTACTCTTCCACCACCCAAACTTGAAGTGACTTTTAGAACTGAAACAAACTTATGTAGGGGCAGCATGGTCCATTGAGAAGAAGATTGGAGTTGGAAACAAGAGACCATGGTTTATATTCCAGATTGGTGACTTAAAGCCTGCAAAATTTTCGAAAAACTTTATTCCCCTCCTCTGGAGCCCAGTGTCTCTATTGGCATAATAGATAGAGGAATGGAAATATGTTCAGCAATATCTGACTTAGAATCCTGTCATAGAAACCTAGAAGCCATTGTGTACACTGAGCCAGTGATTTTGGCTTCCTTGCTCTTTCTCAAATAAGACACACCATATTCTGACTTCAGGCATTTTCATTGACTCTCCCCAATTCCTAGAATACTCTCCCTTCTCATCTCTGTCCCCAAGTTTCTCTGGTTTCCTTCAAGTCCCAATTAAAATCTCACCTTTATTAGGAATGCTTTCCCAATCCCTCTAAGTCTCATGTCTTCCCTCTGTTGATTATTTCAAATTTATTCAATATTTAGAGGATCTATATGTAGTTGTTTGCATGGTTCTTCCCCATTAGATTGGGTTCCTTGTGTAATGTTAATGGGATTTAAGATCTTCACTGTCCATTAATATGTCTAACTTGGAGCCCATTGGAGGAGGGACTTACCTTGGGGGAAGCTTTTGTAGGAAGGTAACACCTTTTACCTATTTCTAATTAGGCACTGAATCATGAGGGTTGTGATGCCCACTGGCTGTGAGAAGTTGTAAGTGTGAGTTGGTATTTCACTTTGGGGAATTCTTTATGTGATGGACCTTGTGATTCTCTGGTCAGGACTATGAGTGGCTATATGCTCAGACCCCTGACTCTCAGATGCAAAGGCTCTCTTGATCCAGGGAGGTATGTAAAGTGTATAGCAATATTACTTTGATTCAGGCAGTTGAGTCCTGTCTGTTGGTCTTTATTTCTCTGCTTATATTTTCTCTGTTGACTTTTTCCCTGAACTAGTGAATGTAATTAAAAAAGATTGTTAACCCTTTAAAAATTGCTTTCCCTTAAGAAAAGCAGCTCCAAGAACCTGTGCTAACATGTACTAGCAGTCAACTTGCTGTTACACCATGAGAGCAGGAGCTCTTGTTAGCTTAGTATGATGCCTCATACATAGCAGGTAACAAATACTTATCGACTTAGTCTCTGATATTCAATGGGCCCATTGTAAAATGGGGATAATAAGAGCACTTTCCTCTGGTTGTGAAGATCAATTAAAATAATGCATGTAAATCTATTTGCAAACCTTCACAAAAATATACATATAAATCATTGTTATTGTGCTATGAAATGAAGGGGTTGGAGCAAATGTCATTTATGTTTCATCTCCATTCTAAATTTATGATTGTTTCAATTTAGTGACCCCTATGTATTAGTGTCATTTCTCAATTCTATTTCCAAATTGTTTCTTATCATTGCTTTCTCTATAGTATCCATTTCTCTACATTAAATTCTTTTTTTATTTCTCTTCAATAGTACAAAGTTGAACATGTGACTCAATCAACCATTTTCCAGTAGTTTTTCAGTGATGATAATAACTAATCATTTGATCACTACACAATCATAGTAACCAAATCATCAGATCAACTGTGCTTATATTCAATTGACTGTTCATTAATTGTCCTGGTAACAGTTGGTTCAAATATGACATGTAGCTATGATTTTAACTTCTCACCCTTTATCAAGATATCATAAGAAATATCACACTGAATCTAAGAATAGAAATTAGACCATAATTATAACAAAATAATATAAAAATGAAATGATTTTCTATAAGATTTTCTTCTTTACTATATCTTTCTGTTGAAAGAAAATTTAATAGCAATATTTCTATTTATTAATCATGATTTTTAAAGCTTTATAAATAGAAAAATCAAATACATTTCAATTGTTTCAAAACATGATGGTTCAAACCTATCACTTTGTATGTGTTTTCTGTTTTGAAAACAATGTATATACTCTAAAAGAATTTCTGGTTGAAAGTAACAAAAACTGAGAATGGATAGTAGGTTCAAAAATGCACTTTGATGAAATTCTTTTTCAGCATCTTTGAACACTTGATTATTGCTAGTTGTCTTATGATCTCTTATCATTTAATGTATATGTTTTGCAAAATTATAAGAACTTGGTGTACTTATGTGTAAAGAGATAACCCTCAAAATTTAAACTCATTTTCTTACCTTCAGAAAGAATGACCTGTATACTATGCACAAATGAACAAGGTTGTTTTATGGATATTTAAATTTTCTGTAATAGGTATAGGTTGAAAAGAATCAATGAATTCTCACTCATGGGCTGTGGGTACTCATTGTCAAAATCCTTATTATATAATCAGTATTATCCCATAACTATGCTTAGTTATGGTTTCTTGATGTGGTAATATTCTATATTTAAATAAATCCCAACCTTTAAAAAAAACCTCTTAAAAGGATGTTTAGTTTTAATTCAGGTTTTAATGATAATATTATAACAAATTTCTGTATATATACATTTAATTCTTAACTAAAAAAATTGAACATTTTTTTGAACAGATTTGTTTTAGCAAAATCTCAAATTTAAAGAAAAAATAAAAATCAAGCTTTTCTAATTCAATCAGTTGTTTGAAAATAATTTTTCTTGTACAAATAATGAAATGTTGCTTGGTTTTAGGAAGCATGCTTATTAATGAGTGCGAAAATAAATCTATGAAACAGTATGAAATTGTACATGAGCATGTATATATATTTGTAAAATATATGTTTCTTGACATTTAACTTGAGATATAGCCAACTAAGTTCAATTCCTTTGACAGTATAGCTCATAATGATGGAAAAATACATTCCTTTCTCAGGACAAATGCCTTCAAAATGAAGAGTGTTAAGCAAAAAGTTTTCAAAGACCATAATGTCTACTTTTAAACAACTAAAACTCATAGGAAAGATGATAGTTTAAGAATATCATTTGTGGTAGATGAGTTAAACATTATTGATTTCAGAATTTCTTGTGAAGAGTAGCTTGAGATATCAGAAGGTGATCTGAGAATTTAAATACACACACACATATATGTAGTAGAATGCGGGCTCAATTTTTCTTTGTTCATATTCATTGAAAGCAATTTCACCTTTATGCATTTAATAACTGATAGCAGTGATGCAGCCTCCATTAAAGATATGTCTCTTCATGGCTAATCTCCATCTTGTCATTCCTCCCCCTACTCCTTCCTTCTTCTCCTTAAAAAAAAATAAAACAAAGCATGGGTTATATATGACAAAACGAATCTTGAAACATTTTATCTAAGTGGCAAGAGCCTCTTGTTCTTTTCTGGAACCAAAATAAACTTCAAAGAGACACTGCAATTAGTGCCAGTATTAACACAATAGTAGGTCATGAAAATGACTTAAAGTCAAGTTGGTTGGTATTATACTTCTACCTGTACATCAGACCATTTAAAGAAAAAATGATTCAACAGATAAATGAATGACTGGGAATAGATGTGGCTTCATTTCATTCTTTTGCCTATAAATATTGGAAGCATTAACAAAATCAGCATAGCTATGTAGCTTTTGAAGTCCCATAGAGATAAGGAAACTTGCCAGAGAATTGGAAGCAAACTGAATGTTGTATTTAACATATGTGTAACATCAGCTTCAATGGCCCCTATCATAAACATAATTGATACACTTATTATATCTTTAAGAGGGAGTAGAAACTTGAGAGACTGACAGTCTTTTATTAACTATGAAAACTAGTGAAAAAATGTGGACAGAAAGGACTAACAGAACTTCTCTCCTGAGAGAATGGCCTTAAACTCTTATCTTGAAAATAAACGTTACTAAGAGCATTAGTGAAAAGAGGCTTAAAGAGTGAGCTTGTGTTACCAGAAATAACAAGAAATCATGAATAGCAATGATTAGTGATAACTCTGGAGGTGAATTCTCTCACAACTAATACAGGGATTTTTGTTCTAAACCAGTTATGTACTGAAATATTAATATTTTGGGGGGTATTAATTTTTTTCTAATCCACTTCAATATTTGTGGGGACAGGGCAACTCATAGATATTTTCATCTGATACTCTGAGAAAAGCACAGATGCCAGCCTCATTGCCTCTTGTCCTACTCTCCTCCTGGCAGGAATCAAAATCCTTCATGGAGAGTATTGGGCAAGATTCCAAATATAGATATTAAGGCCTCCTGTCAAGTTGCCTGTCTATGTGTTTAGACATTCTATATGGAGATACATAACTTAAGTTGGCAGCACACACCTTCCATAATTGTTTCCTATAGTTTCAACCCTGCCCTAGATTTTGGAATAAAGACTATCCCTAGACAAGAGTTTTAGGGTATCCTCAAATCAGAAACTCACTAGTTTAACAAAAACGTGCCTTGTTACTGGTACTACTGACCTTAGCAATCTAATAACTCAGTAACTAAGTACTTGTCTTATTCTCCTACAATGAAATAATTGTTCTATAATTCAGTTGTCTAGTGATTGTGGCCCATTGTAACTAAGCCTCTGCCTAGTTCCTCCTTATGTTTAAGAAACCCAAACTCCCTGTAATTGGGATTCTTGCACATGATGTTAAACTTTTCTGAAGAGTCTAACTTGTCCACATTTCTTCCAATTACCTTCAGCTTAAGGCTATCTTGATTTCTTATTGGTTCCCTACTTGAATAGGTATCCCAAAGAGTCTGGACCTTTCACTGCCAGGACCTGTGTATTACCTGTCCTTTCTTCAATAGACTAACCTCACAGAACTATTTTTAAACTCCTGTGTGTCCATCCCTCAAACAACAACTCTTGCTAATCTTGTCACTTTATTCTGAACATCTGGTCTTTTCCCACATCATGGATCTTCTTTGACGTTATGTCCCTCTTTTCCTTGTTCTACACTCTTACTGCTCCTGGAGTGCCAGGCTAAGCTCAGTCAAGTAATTCCTTTTCTTGACTAATAATTGGCTTTCCCAGTGAAGTCCTTGATCCTTGGACACTCATGATACTAGGCCATGATACCAGATAATAAAATATTAATAATAATGATAAGACAATTAATAGTAAAAAATAGCATCTAGCATTTGTATAGCACTTTGAGATTATAAAGTACTTTCCCTCATCACAGCCCTGGGGCATAGGCACTATGATTAGCTTCACTTTAAAGACTGACACTGAAAGAGGCAAGTGACTAATCCAGGGTCACACGAGCCAAGATTTGAACTCATAGCTTCCTGACTCCAGGTCCAGAGCTCTATTCCTTGCATTATCTATTCTAAAAATAGAGTGCTCACTACATCCCCTCCTGCTTCTAACTTTTGGTCAAAGGTTATAAACTCAGAGTTCAAAAACCTCTTTCAGCTCTGTAGCTGAACTCTATAGAGAAGCCTGTTAGTCCAAGTCCTGAGAACTGAACAGTTTTTTTTCAGAACAGTTCCCTTTAACTGTAAAAGAACCTGCTCTTTCAAAAAAATGATGGTGGTAACCTTATTGGAGGTCATTTGTACAATCAAATCGTACTCCTGAAACTTTTGAGCACATCTCTTATCCATAGCCACATTTTGCTTCATTATTTACTTGTGTTTCCCCAGTTCTGCTTCTTCAACTAGACCTTTCCCAACTGTGAGACAAAAGGCTAGAGCCAGTGTTAACTCTTCATATGTTTACTTATATAGACTGACATTAAGGTAGTCATTTTTCCTTTTTGTAAAATGAGTTTCCCTCTTTCTTTTAAACATAATAATCTATTTTGATAAAATTTTAATATTTCAGAATCATGTATATAAAGACTAGACAGTGACAAAGGAAAACCTGTTTCTTTAAGAGACTGTTCTTAGGTATGGTTTTACCTTATGTTAGAACCAAGTTGGGTTTCTTTGGTCTCACATATCTGGAGCCTTAATAGAAGACAATGGGGAAATTAATTCCACTATGTAGCTATTTGCTTTTTACTACTTTTTCCCCCAGAAGACATGATTTACTTAAAGAGAGGTAAAGCTGCATAGCAAAATGTGGTTGTGTTTATTGCTTTCTTCAAAGATATATGCTATTTTAATTTATAGTTTCTGCAATGAAATGCATGAAAAGGATTGCTAACTTATCCCAGTGACCTTAACTATGCCTACAAGAAATAAACATCATGGAAGCGTGGAGTGAGGTAGAGTGATAGAACAGGCATCTATATTGGGATAGAATAATGGGAACCATTCAGTAGGCAGATTTGATATGAAAGGCAAAAGTAAAGAAGGAAAAGCTAAGACTGCACAAGGTTAAGACTAGCCTCCTTTTCATAATAAACATTAATAATAAAAATCCCACCTGTAAGCCAAATCATTCTACTCTGAATGTGGTCGGTGTGACATTCAGCCATTACATCTGATGCTGTCTTGGATAACATATGAATAGCTATTTTGATCACATTTTTTTATCAGCACAACATTCATTGTATGAACAATTTAGTTTTTTCAGCAAAAAAAAAATGTTCACATTTTTTAAGAACAAAGGAAGAGAAGGTACCATTCATATATATATGTATATATGTATGTATGTATATGTATATGTCTTCATGTCTGTGTGTGTATATATATACACACATGTACACACACACACACACACACACACATTATATATATATATATATATATATATATATATATATATATACCATTACCATCGATAGAAAACAGGCAGATATGATGGGATATGTGAAGGCATAATTGCATGCTTTGATATTTATGATGAAAGACCTGAGCTGAAAGAAAAATGACAAAAATGCTATCTTAGCCCTTTATGAAACAAAGAAAACCTGAAGGTCGTGCAATAGTAATTTTCATCATTCCTTCCAAAGCCTTGGCAAGCTTTGAAAATTCATATGTAATAGCAGCTAGATTTTCTAAGTGAAAATACTTTGAAATCATCTTGGGATACATAGTCTATAAAAGAAACCTTCATTTTTCAACCATAAGGAAAGTGAAATTATATTACAGAGCATTAAATTGACTTCATTTTAAATTATTGTATAATCTTAGGTGCACAAAATCTTACAATGTCTGATCATTGCTTTTTATTTTTTTTTAAAAAGGAACATTTCATTTAAAAACCAAGGTCCACTCTCTCTAAATGAGATTTATTTGCTTCACAAATGTAGAATATATTCACCTAAATATCCTGAAATATATTTGTTTACAAATAGATTTATCAACATAGAAGTATAGCTCAAGTATCTTAAAAAGTATTTGAATTTTAAAAATTTCCATAGGAGTAGTTACTCAGAACATATAAATGTCATTTTGTGCTACGTGATTCAAAGCAAAATGAATGAGAAAGAATTCTAAAATATTTTTAAAGGATGCTCAATGTTCACCTTATTAGAATTGATTTTCAAAAGAGCTGGAATTTTTTACTTACTAGAAAGCTTTTTCCTCTTTTTTTTTTTTTTTTAGATTCATGCCTTTACAATGCCAAATATGGTGTTCTTTTTCTCCCAGCCTACTTAAACCAGAATTTAGTTCCACTATGCCTCCCAATCTTGTTCTGTCCAATTAGAGCTAAATGCAAATAAAGAGATCTCATGGAACAAATGATCTAATTAACTGGGAGAGCTCAATCTGGATGTCTGACTAAAACAATGCTTCGCTTAGAGAGAGACTAAGTCTCAAGTCTCTCTTTTGTTGCTTTTTATCTCATTCTCAGTATATGCTTGGCTTTCCCTTGTTCATTCTCTCAGCAGGAACATTTGCTCTTTGTCCTTCTTTGTCTGGAGTTCATACAGAATTACAGAGAAAGTGAAAATAAGTCAGTATTTTCTTATTTGATTTCTTTACTCCTATTATGTCAAACTTTCTTTTTCAACATAGATTGCTGTTGTCTAGAACAAAACTGGAAAATTAAAAAATACATATACTTTTGTTAGGAACACAAGTAGAATATGTGGGGAAAAGGACAAATTATTCTCACTTGCCCAAGACTATGTTGTGAAGGTACCCCAAACATCTGGACAATATACTGACTTCCCTGAAACGTGTTTTCTCTAGTCCATTATTCTTGTGAAAGTGTCATGCTTAATAATTTTCAAAAAGTTCTTTACCTCTACTCTTGCATGGATTTTTGATTGTCTAGTTTTTGTGATAGTTTCTTTCAGAAGGCACTTTTATTTTTTTACAGAAAAGTCAGAAATAGAGCCTAAATTCATCTGAGGCCTCACCTGGGTGAAAATACAGAAATAGATACACTTAGTTAACACTGAAAGCCTCTTACTCTAGATTGAACAACTGTCCACCAATAAAATAATTTTAAAACTGCCGAGTAGAGAAACGTGCTATAATATTAGAAATCAAGCAGGAAGCTAAATCTTTAAATTCCCTTCAGTGACTCTGGCATTTAGTAACCCTAAAGGAAATATTTCTGAGGCCAGCTCTACACAATGACAAAACAAGTCGATTAGATCAATTCAGTTAAACTACTGGTCATTTCAGTGAAAAAAAAATCAATCAAGCTAGTTAGCTAAGGTTGTGCCTACATGACAACTCAAAAATATTTTGGAAATGGAAGGAAAAAAAAGTGATTTGGCGCTTATTCAGGGGGGTGCACCATGTTGTTGCCATTAGGATTCCTGAGTCAGATTGATCAGTTTTCCCCTCTGGGATAGGCTTTTGTACTTGCTTCTGATTAGTCTAGTAGCTTAGTTTTGAAAAAGGAATGGACAGTTATATAAATATAAACATTGAACTTTAGCTGCCTGGACCATTCTTAAGGCTTTACATCTGCCTCACAATCCAGAAAAATGTTTTCCCCCAATTCTGAATCCAGTTTACATTTCCAGAATAATTTCACCTGACCCCCTTTTAAACACCTTCCATTTCAGCTAAGCTTGTGTCTTTGCTGTTCTCAGTACTTGACATTCCATCTTTTGCCTCCATGCTTTTCAATTGATAAACCAACCAATTAATAATCTTTTGTGAAGGCCTTCTATGTGCTCAGCATTATGCTAGGTATTAGAGATACAAAGACAAAAATCAGACAGTCCCTGCCCTCAAAGAGTTTACTTTCTATAATCTACTTTACACAGACTTTCTTTCCCTCAAGACTAGAATTCCCACCCTTCTCAGCCCAGCCTCTTGGAATCCTTTGTTCCCCTTAAAGTTCAGCTCAACCAACCTCTCCTATTTGTACTTTCCCATTCATTTGCTTGGTAGTGCTGAAACTTTCTTCCAACTTCCCTCAGGACTCGGTATAGAATAAATATTCAAGTATTCATGTGTACATAGTTGTCCTCCATAGTAGAATATAAACTCCTTGTGGGAAAGACTTTTAATCTTTTTCTTTGAATTTTTACTATTTAGGACCATATCTAATATTTAGTAGACACAATGAATACTTGCATCGGTGTTTTATATGATCATCTACACAAAATCTTCAGACTTTCTTAAAGGCAAACTTTGCTCTAGTTCCACTTCAACTTGTATCAAGATCTTGGACATGAATGTAACTCAATAAATGTTTGTTGAACTGATTTGAATCATGGTCAAACAACTGATGAATACATCTTACACATATTTAAGATATATTCTTTACCTTTTATATCAGACTAATATGATACTTCATATTCCAAATTGTCTCCTTTTCATTTAAAATTCTTTCCTAAGCCTACTCACTTTTGGCAAGGTTTTTCAGTAAAGTAAAATCATGATGATCTCTTTTTCCCCCATAATCCACTATCAATTTTGAATGAGAAATGACTATCTGAATATATATGTCTGCTGTTATTTTATCTTGCTATCTGATAGGTCTTCACATCCTGTGCCCAGAAGGAGTTAAGACACTAAACTCTAAACTCCCAGGGTCTGACTTCTAATCTTCAATCTGGGCATTTTCTCTGCCCTCACTGTATTTATTGTTGCATATACCTTCCTTGTGACTTCTTCAGCCAAAATATCCTTCCCTGGCAGCCATTTCCCTATACCTGTAATCTTTCCCATTAGATTTCAAGTTTCTTGGGGACAGGTATTATTTTAGTTTTATACCGTTTGCACCCTTGTTTAGCAGTGCTTAATATATATAATTCCATTTGGTCACTCATTCACTTATTGATTGGCTGACTTCATCTATGTGATGTTATGTTGAAGCTAAAATCTGAATTTTTCATTTTTCTAGTACACAAAATCTATCACAATAATAATGATAGGCATTTATATAACATTTTATACAATTATATGATTTCTTACTTGAGCTTCACTATAAATCTTTGAAGTAGTGTCTGACGCTGTATTATCCCCATCTTATGAATGAGGAATCTTAGCCTAAGAAAGGCGTCATGAAGTCCATTGTTCTATAGCTAGTGAGTGTTAGAGGAAAGATTTGAACCCCAGCCTTCCTGATTCAAATCCAGCACTGTATTCATATCATGTCTCATATAACAACCATTCTAATACTGACATTTCTTTCTTCCATGGAAACAGACTTCATCCTTAATCTTGGCTATCCACACACACACACTCACACACACACACACACACATCCCTCTCTCAAATGATTTACCAAGGGGAGACAACATACAAATAACTATGTAAAAACAAGATATATAAAACATGAAGAAAGAAAATCTCAGAGTGAAGAGGGCTGGGTGGCAGGGAGGAGAAGGTATTCCATCAAAGGTGAGATTTAAGCTGAATTTTGAAGATAACCAGGAGTTGGAAGTAAGTAGGGAGAGAATTCTGAGCATGGGAAATAACCAGTTAAAAGAAATCGAGTTGGAAAATGGCACATCCTGTGCGAAGAACATCAAGCAGGCTAATAATAATAAATTGCTAAATAATGCCATTCATGGAAGGGAATAAAGTATAAGATGATCAAAGTAGGAAGAATTCAGGTGGTAAAAGGTTTAAGTGTTAAAGAACTGATTTTGTATTTGATCCTGATGGTAACGGGGAGCCCTGGAATTCATTAAGTGGAGGGTGCTGATGTGACTAAAACCATGCTGTAGGAAAATCACTTTTGAGGCTGAATAAAGAATGGACTGGAGTGAGGAGAAATTTGAGGCAGGGGAGATTGATTAAAAAGCTATTGCAATATTCCAGATATGAGGTAACGAGGCTTGTCTTAGGGTGGCAGCTATGGAAATGGAGATAAGGGATTCTGTGAAGGTAGAAACAATAAGGGTTTGATATCTCTAAATAGATGCATGTGATAACCACCATTGGTAAGGAATCCCTGTTCTATTTGAACAATGGGCAAAGACTCCTTCATGATACTGATTGTTTAAATGAACTTATATTGCCCTGTTTTATGCCTCCTTTGATGCTGACACTCAGGGACTTGCTGAGTAGCTATTCCTGTAGTTTCATTTGTCAGTGAACCTTGTTTGAAGAAGGGTAGTCTCCTACTATTCCATCTCAATATCCTAGAGCCCTTACTCCAAATAATTAGCTAAAATAGGAAGCCATCATTCTATATCACTTCTTGTCACAATCAAACTCATAGAAAAGCTTTCTATACCCCTTGCTTCCATTTCCTCTGCTCCCACTCCTCAGTCCCAACAATGAAACTTTTGACCTTACCCCTTAATAAAGACTGCTCTCTCCAAGTCTAGCAAAGAACTCTTGATTGCCAGTTCTACTGATCTTTCCTCATTTTTCATCCTTCATGGCCTCTCTGTAACTTTTGGTAGTATTGGCCACCACATTACTGTGCCCACCGTCTGCTTTCCTGACAATATTCTCTCTTCTGGTCCACCTGTATCTCTTGCTGCTCCTCATCAGTCTTCTTTTCTGAATTACCAACCATTTGTCAGATTGTTGGCTTGTTCCATGGGTTTGTTGTAAGTTCTTTTCTCTTTTTCTGTATCTAATCTCCATCATTTAATCAACCCTCATAAGTCAATTCTCATCTCTATGCAGATTACTCAGAATATCTAACCCTAATCTCTCCTCTGAGTTTTAGTCTCAGTTTTAAGTGATTTAATGCAGCAGATAGTGTAGTGTAGAGAAAACACAAATGACTCAGGACCCGGAGGGCCTGAGTTCACATCCTATCCCTGCCTCTTATTAATGATGCTAATATATTCAACAAGTTACTTTGCAGCTCTGGAATGCAATTTTCTCATCTTTAAATTGAAAGGATTCACCTATAGGACCTCTTCAAAACCTACAATCTGATGAACTTCTCTAAGAAATGTTAATAGAGTCTGTGTTATTTACTTTTGCCCTATTCTACCCAGCCTCTTTTTTAAGTGCAAGAGTTTTTAGCATGGTACAGTGGTAAAAAAAACACTGCCTCTGGAGTTCTAATCCTGCCTCTCATACTACTTGTGTGACCATTGACAAGTCTATTAATTTTCTTGGACTTCAGTTTTCTCATCTGCAAAATTAAAGGGGTTGAATTTGATGATCTTGAAGGTCCCCTGCAGGTCTGGATCTATCATCCTATGATTAGATTACAGTTGCTATAATAGTACATGCAATTTTCCCCATCTTTATCCTTTCTTCTATTTTGGTACAGATTTTGACCTTTGCCATAACCATTTGATGTGGCTACTGATAACTGATTCTACAATGACTCCCATATTAGTACCTAGTCATTTCCTGTCTTGTCAATTTAATTTTTATAATTTTTTGTGCTTTTAGCATTCAGTGCCTTCCAACTCTCTTAAAACATATTTATGTACAACTTTGAGGTTTCTGACTAGTCTACACGCATTTGACTTCTTTCATTTTTTATTTCCAAAATAAATGCTTGATCTTAGTTTTTTTGCCATCTTTTTCTCTACCCACCATTCTATTCAAGTTGCCTAATATAAAGGTAGATATTGACTTAGTTCAGAAAATCTTATCAAATGCTTTATTTCTCTACTTTCTTTTTTTATTAATTTTATTTATTTTTAGTGTTCTACAATCACTACCATATAACTTAGATTTTTTTTTCCCTTCCTTCACCCCTACCTCTCCCCCTCCCTCCCAGAGATGGCATACAATTTTATATAAGTTCTACACATATACTCTTATTAAATATATTTTCACTATAGTTATATTGTGTAGAAGAATTAAAAAGAATGGGAGAAATCATATAACAAGCCAAAACATAATATAAAAGAAAATGATCTGCTACATTCTGCTATTGAATTCCGTAGTTCTTTCTCTGGATGTGGAAGACATTTTGCCTTAAAAGACCATTGGGAATATTTTTAAGTCCTTGCATTGCAATGAAATTCCAAGTCTACTAGAAAAACTCTCGCATACTGTGGTCGTTGCTATGCACAAAGTTCTCCTGATTCTGCTTCTTTCACTCAGCATCAGATCACATAAGTCTTTCCAGGTCTCTCTGAAGTCTTCCTGTTCATCATTTCATTTTTCTACTTTCAAAAATGCTCCTATGCAAAAGATATTGGAGCATCTCTAACCCTTATCCTATCCTTAGGTTATTCTGTATCTGTTTAGTGTGTGTTTTTGGTACATTGTCCCCTGTTTCTCTTATTGCATTATAAGCTCTCTGAAGGCAGGCAATATGCTGTTTTTGTCTTTGTATTCCCAGTGCTTAGCATAGAACTTGGTGTATAATAGGTGCCTAATAAATGTCTGCTTGAGTTGTTGACTATTTTCATGGTGGTCTGTTGGCTTTTTTCATTATAAAGAAATACATTTAATTGAGAAAAAGTTGGTAGGGTAGCTGATCAGTTTTTCAAAATTTTATTTTGTTCTATTTTGTTATTCTGAAATTAAGAAAACAAGTATTTCTATAACATAATAGAATAGAAAAAAAACATGATTGTGTGTGAAAACACAAATTTATTATGTACAACTTGGCATTCCTTTTAAATATATAAAAAGTTATCATTTTTTTAAAAATTTCTTCCTTCCCTTTCCCACCCTAGAGTTGGCTACCTTATGCTCATTATGAGTCCCACAGTGCCAGATGACCAAGTGTGACATACAATTTAATTTCTTGTTGCCTTGGGGCACACAGTGACAAAAAGTACTTGATTTGTTTCTCTAAAGAGAACATATGAGTCATCCTTCCCTTTAAAGATAACTCCTTTATCTCCTTTTTATGATGTAAGTAGTGGAAATGGATTTTATATTCATTATTATTTGTTAGATTAAAATAATATATTAAGCATGTAACTTACAAATTTCATATTCAGAGTCTAAAAATTGTGCAAATATTAGTAACCTCTCACTTTTTCTTTGTCTACCATCCTGCCACTGTCCATAATAGGACTGACCATATAGGACTGAGGATCATTTGTTATTATTTTTGCTGTTTCATTGGTCAACATGGCCTACATTATGAATAATAAACCTACTGCTGATCTATTAACCACCTTCTATCCTTAGTTGAATTGGTTCACAGAGTGCAGCATGGTCTATTACTGGGTCTGTTCTCAGAGCCTTTAAACTTGGTAAAGCCTATTTGAGCTTGTAATACACTGATATGGTGTTTGAAAATCCCAACTCACCTATAGGCTATGAAAGACATCTGTATGAGCAAGGCATCTAATAAAGGTTTTTTTGAATAAATGAATGAATACAACACAGCTTAGAAAATGAGAAGATAGTGTCAGCTTAATAGGTTGTCTAGTGAAGGAGTTTTTCTGAGATTTTTGAGTAGGTCTCAGCATTCTGAAATAAAAACAAAATTGTGCATCATCCTTGTAAGGCAACTCAATGGATTCCATACTATGTGCACTTTTGATGCGAAGATTAAGTTAATTACTCACTATAAAGGAAATGTTATGGGCCAACTTGGTAATTATTTTGAGGCTATTATTGATATGTTATAGAATACTATCTATAATTTTTCTAAACCAGGTGACAGAATATTATCTACTTTCCAGGATTGTTGGTTATGATTATTTTTTAAAGCTCATAATGAATTCAATAGTATAGGAATTTAATTCCACATGAAATGGTTTTTTTCCTCCCCAATATATATTTACTTTCCATGGCTGTTAAATTTAGTGATCTGCCAACATTAAAATGATGGCTTTAGAAATAATATTTATCTTGTTGATTTTCACAATCCTGTGAAGTAAGAGAATATTAGGTAAGTGTTTTTGTAGTTTGTGCAGCATTAAAACTGTTTTACCAAAAGAAATATGTCCCTCTGATTTAACCAATTTTTTACTTATTACTTTCATTTATAGAGATAGTGGTTTCCATTTACCATAGTAGTACAGTTTTCTTTTTAATAGAATCAGATAAATTACTATTTCTACTATTGGATTTTAATTAAGATGTTGGACTAATGAATGTGAAGTAGAGATGATCCATTTCTTTTAAAAGGATCCTTATCCAGGCTGAATAGAAGAGCCGAGTGATTCTGAGGCCTTTGTAACAACAGATGATTTCACAGAATAAAATAATCTAGTGGCTACAATTGGTACCTAAGTCAAAATCCTGAATCATTCGAAGATTATATGACAAGAATCACGTTCCTTGATTTTCTGTGGTTTAGTTTTCTGTAACTATAAGATGAAATATGCTATTTACATATTTCACAGAGTTTGAGACAGAGATTCAAATTTATCAAGAGTTTTTTTTTTAAATTACATACTTCACTTGAAGATACATGGGTCAGATGCTTTCAGGGGAGCATTCTATTCTTTGCTTATCAAAAGCTTTGAGAAATGCTTTTACCATATTCAGGCCACTACTTAGCTCATTGATGCAAAAGTCAAATTCTATTATAGTATACCCTGAAGAACAGTCTAAATTATTTTGTCAAGTTATATATTTTTGTTGAATTGGATTTCCTTGAAGCAACAGATTTTCACGTAGGTCTTAGGGACTTTTTGGTCAAACAGATGGCTTGCCTTACTCTAACAAATTTTTTCCTAAAAGTTTATTTGTAAGTCATATCTTTTAAATAAAATGTTCTTTTTGTAATAGAAGAGAACTTGATGTTTAAAGAATCCCTGTGGTTAATATGTCTGTAATGCAAAAAAAATCATTTTGTAATATCTCCTCACCAAGAAATCTGCTCTTCAGGTCTCATCTCCTTCCTCTTCAAGAAGAATATTGGCCTTTACTCTTGGGTGTCATGGTCCCCAGAAATTCATTCTTACTTTATCTTGCCTACTCCAGGCTTCTATGTGACTTCCTGATTTTCTCATCACTATGCCCCGGTATGTTGCATTTTGCCACCTTCCTTGTATTCTCCATTTAGAATGTAAGATCCTTGAGGGACTGGCTTATGTTTGTAACTTGGTACTTAGTACAGTGCTTGGTGCACAGCAAGTGCTTAATAAATGCTCCAGGTATCTGTCTTTCTAATTGCCACCCTAAGCAAACTGGCTTTCAAGAGTAGATATTTAGGTATCACATTTGCTTATTTCTATTAAATTTAAAATAATAGAACAAACTCGTAAAAAGTCCTTACAAGGCACAAGGCACCCTGGTAGGCAACTGGAGATAAAAATCCCCAAACTAAAAAGTCCCTGCCATTGAGGAACTTATATTCTAAGGAGGCAGGTATGAGTGTGGGGTGTAGGGAAGATGCAGCATGTACACAAATAAGTACAGTATAAATTAAGAGGGAACGAGCTCTAATAACTAGGAGAAGCATAGAACTCCAGAAGGAAGACAAATATTCTGAGGTGCATTGCTAATGAATGAATGAAAAAAGCATTTATTAAGTGTTTATTTTGTGCTCAGTACTTTGTTTAGCGCAGAGGATAAAATATAAGCAGGTAAGAAACCCCCACTCTCAAGAACTTTGCACTCTGTTTGGGGAAGACAGTACAATAATAACTATTATGGAGTTTTAAAGTTTGAAAAAAGCTTTATGTACCTTGCTCCCTTGGCTTCACAATAATTCCTGTCTCTCTCAGGTATTATTATCCCCATTTTATAAATAAGAAAACTGAGGCTCAGACAGTTTAATTGACTTGCCCGTTATCATTGAACCAACTTTCCTTAAGTGACATCCAAAACAGAGAAGAGATTTCATTCTAGGTACGGGACACAGTATGAATGAATGCATGGTGATGTTTGAGAAAAACCTAGAAGTCCAATTTGCTGAACACAGAATTCATGAGGGAGAACAATATTCATCTATCAGGAACCACTAAAAATAAGTTGGTCAAAATGACAAGAGATCAGAAGAGTTAAGGTTGGAGGGGTTATGGAAAGACATGATAATTCATTGTTGGAAAAACTACTCTATCATTCTGGAAAGTGATTTAGAATTATTTAAATAAAGCAGCTAAAAGGTTCCAGAGATTCCACTGATGGGCATATATCCTAAGGATTTCCTTGTCAAAATGAAAAGAACCACCATCCCATAGACCATATGGTAGGAACAATGCTTTAACCTCTCTCTTCTGTTGCCCTTCCTTTCCTCATGTAAATAAGATTGCTTTTGGTTTTAAAAGGTATTGACATCTTTCTCAAAATTTGGTTGATTCAAGGGACTAGAGGGTCAGACTATTGACAACACTTTCTTATCATTGGAGTAAAAAGTAGCCATGACATGCTCCAGGAATGTTCTGACCCTCCTGCTATAGCTAAGTAAATTTATTTTTGTTAACTGTTGGATTACCTACAAGTGCCTCATTTTGTTCCATTATCAAACCTAAATGATCAGAGCATTGACTTAGATCAAACCACAAACAAACCACAATATTCACAGAAGCATTTTTGGTGATAGCAAATACCTAGAAAAAAATAGATGCACATTGATTGGAGAATGGCTGAACAAATCATGATATATGAATGCAATGCAATATTGCTGAGCCGCAAGAAAGAACGAATTTGATAACTATGGAGAAACATGGAAAGATTTACGTTAACTTAAAAACTTCGGCTCCTCTTTGCTCTCCACTCATGACTCAACAACCATACAACAAACATATTCTCACTGAAGAAGCTGACTCTGCTCTTGCAAGCCCCTTCCTCTGATTGATTGGTTCCTTTAAGGAAGGTGTCAAAATTATCCATGTTTATCTCTTCATTTCTCTCCAAACTCTGCTCCTGCCTCTCTGGATTTTCCTCACCATGCCCCTGTGTTGATGTGTTCTGTCCACCCCAGACCTTACCCCTTTTCCATTCCCTTCTATATGAAGTCTTACCTCGTTAGACTATACAGGGTGTTGTGGGCAGGGATTGCCTCTTTCTGCTTGTATTTGTTTTACCAGTACCTTTTGTAAGTGCTTAAAAAATGTTTGCTTGCCTTGACAAGAGCTGGCATAAAGTGAAATGAGCTGGGTCAGAAAAACAACATGTACAACGACTACAATACTGCAAGCAGAATGAACAATGACACGATAAAAAGTGTAAGCTACAAAATTATAAAAAAAATCTTGCTCCTGCAAAAGAAATATGAGAAGACACTTCTTTCTACTCCTTTGAAGAATTAAGGGGTCCAAGAGTGTGCAACACTGAATATAATATCAGATGTTAACAATGTTACTCAATTTTGCTGAATTTCTTTTTCCTCTTCTTAAATTATTTTTTATAAGGGATGACTCTCTGGGAGAGAAGATGGGGGAGAGATATAAGAGAAAATCTTGGTAATATAATAACAAAAGATATCAATAATTTTTTTTAAAATAAGGTTTGAAAAATAGGTAGGAACCATATTGTAGAGGGTCACAAATATGAAACAATGGAATTTTTCTTTTATTCTATAAGCAATTGAAAGCAACAGAGTGACATGACCAATATTTATCTGTGCCTTAGAAAAATTATTCTAGCAGCTGTGTGGAGGATGGATAAGGGAGGGGAGAAAATCAAAAAAAGGGAGACCAATTGGAAAGCTATTATTGTAAAGAAAAATCTATGTGAGAGGTTATAAGAACCTGAGAAAGGTGAGAACTTGGGTAGATATTAATAAACTCAAAGATAGGGAAAGAACTATGCCATTTTTCATCTTTTTATCACCAGCAGGTACCACAGTACATAGCATACAGTAGGTAGTGAATAAATGCTTATTGGATTACATTGAATTCATTCTAAATTCTCATTATATAAATCAGAAAACTAAAGCCCAGAAAAGTTAATTGACCTGTCCAAAACCAGTCACTGGCAAATCTGGAACCAGTTATTGCAATGGGATGTATCTCCAAGTAAATGGCATTGTAATGGCCACTCTGGATGGATGTGCTTCCCAACATATTGATTTAATTTTAAGTAACACTATACTCATAGAGTTTCATAAATCATTAAGGTTAGAAGGGATCTCTGAAGTTACCTATTAATAATCAGACTGAGAAAGTGACTTGCTCAAGGTCACACAGTAAATAACAACAAAGGAGGAATAAGAACCTAGGACCCTAACTTACATCTAACCAGGAGTAATACAAGGTATTATGAAAAATAATCCAGACCAAAATGAGATATTATCCTTGAATAGCACAACTGTAGAGAAGTCGTACCAGAGAACGAGTGTTGGATTTTAGGGGGAGGACTTGGGCTCAAATATCAGTTCTACCATTTGCTGTCAGTGCAAGGTTGGACCTTTCTATGTCAATTTCCTCATCCGTAAAATGAGTGAATTGGCCTAGGTCAGGGGTGGGGAACCCGAGGCCTTGAGGCCACTTGTGACCCACTGTGTCCTCAAATGCAGCCCTTTGACTGAATCCGAACTTCACAGAACAGATCCCCTTAATAAAAGGATTTGTTCTATAAAACTTAGACTCAGACAAAAGGCTGCATCCAAGGACCTAGAATGCCACATGTGGCCCTGAGGCCTCAGGTTCCCCACCCCTGTCCTAGATGATCCTTATGGTCTCTTCTAGATCCAAACCCTTGATCTTACACAGCTTGTTAATTATCTTTATGGCAAAGTTATTGTCTGTTTTAGAAGGTTCAACTTTCCAGTATCTAGCTCAGGCAGCCATCAAAGAAATCAACTCTCACAAAACAGTCAGGGTATTTTTATATGGAGAACTTTGAATCTGATTACAGTAGACCTGAGCTTAAATCCTGGCAACTTATTGTATGGGTTTATATAGTTATCTAAGAAACTGCATCTATAGGTTGGGACGTATTCCTTTGTAAACTATAATTATGTCAGAGTTCTTCCATGGGATTCTTCAGCTAGAGGCCTTTCACAGTAACGGGGGACAGCGAAAGAAGAGAATGCTATCGGAAGCTTGAGAAGGCATAGAAACGCATTCACTTTTTCTAGAAGTTTCTTCTGGTTTGTCTTGGACTGACACTCAGACACTATTTTGCACATTGTCACTAGTTTCCCAGTTATTTTGCTTTGTTTTAAACTGAACACAGACCCATACGCACATGCAACACAACGAGCATCTATTTGAAGCATCAAAAAAATAAAAAGGCAATACTACTGAGAATTCTTGGTTGTTTACAAACTCAACATTCAAATGTTTTCATCAAAAGCTTATTCTGGGCAGTAAATGAAGTAATCTTTTTGGAAAGTAATAGGATTTTATTCTCATGAGATTCCCCTACTGAGAGGTGGCCACTTCCTTAAATCAGTCAGTCAGGTATGATGTTACCTCGAGTCCCAACTGCTTGAAGCAAATAAATAATAAATGAAGATGGTATTTGAGTCTGAAACATCATCAGAGAGGTCAAGATCTCTCCTTTTGGTGAACTCTGTAAGATGTGTAGAGCGGAAATAAGAGCTAAAGGTTGAGAGCTTAACCATGAACTACACTTTGGCTTGTAAACTCAGAAGTGGCTACTAGCCATGAACCAAGCATATCATTAAAGCTCTTCTTCTCTTTTTATTCTTTCTTCTTCTTTTCCTTCTTTATTTTTTGCCTTTTAGATTTTATGGTCTAAGTTCTGCTTTCACTCCAGGAGAGTGAAGAGTCAGAAAACACTGGGAAGAAAAGTTAGCATTCTTTCTGAGCACAAACCTGCTGCTAAGCTGGTATTTTGTATTGATTTTTCCTGAAGCCTGTAATCTTGAAAGCTTGTAACAGAGGATGAGGTAAATATCATTTTATTTGCTCAAATAGGTTTAGATTAGATTGAGATGAAAAACTAGGGACAGGCCAAATTAGGACTGAAAGCAGCAATTACAGATTATTGTTTCCAGCAGTAACTAGAATAGGTTATTTCACTGATAAAAAGGCTTGTTGAAAGAAAGAATCAGTGATTTTCTTTTGCTTTTTCAGAAGAAAAGTGAAGACATAGGTAAAAGAGGAAAATATAAACTGAAATCTCAAATATGATTTTCTAAATGTGCAAGTAATCCATCTTCTTCTGAAGCAAATCTGCTAAATTCTTAAATGGTTCTATCTGATCTCACCATCTAGTCTAATTAAGGCAAGGTATGAAATCTAGCAAAATGAAATAAAATATTTTTTGGTAATACATCATATTAATACATATTATTGATATCAGTATCCACATATACACACATGTATGTGCATATGTATTTGTTACATATGTACGTATATATATGACATATATACATGTACATATTGTCTAGTTAAAAAACAAAGTACACACAGCCTAAAATACAATCATAAAAACATCTCTAAAAATAATTCCTTCAATAAAATGATTCCAGAAAAAAAAAAGATTACACCAAACTGTTCAAATGATACTGACAGTAAGGCATGGAATTTAAAAGGCTTAACCATGTCTTATCTTCCAGTCTGTTTTATTTCTCCATCTTCTGAGCACTTCAAACATATGAGCTGTTATTCCATCTTTAGATCAGTAACTTTGAATTGTTCTACCTGTCATTCTGCAGTGACTAGCACGGCGAGATGTCATAGCATCTTTGTTTGCACTTTCATTCTTTCACATTAAATGGCAATCATCCGGCTCTTTTGATTTGTTTCTTTTACTTAGCCCTGAAATTTTTACACTAGAATCTCATTAAAGCTGAACTAGTGTACTCCTGTCAGAAAACTAATGGAAAAAAGTTTAAAAGTGAAATGTGTCCCCTAGATTGTCACTTACCAGAGGAGTTGCATCTATCAAGATTTTCCCCGAGTTTACCGCTTTGATTTATACTTTATCAAGCCTGCTTGTCTTTTACTTTCTCTTTTCTTTCTCATCTACAAAATGAGGAAAGCCCAGTGTTCGTATGCACATGGAACTGAGTTAATATAGATCAAAGAACAAATAAAAACCTGCGAGAAATATTTATCTCACAACAATGCTCAGTTTTTTCATGATTCCAATGTTTTATGCTGCTTATAAAATATGCAAGCACACTGATGTTTTCTATGTGAAGCTTTAACAGAATTGGGAATGTATTTGCTGGCTCATAATCAGAGGCCTCCAAATAGCTCCTGCCACAACGGACAGTGCTGCTTATTACTGGACCCCCATTCTTCCTCACATAGTCAAATGAATATCTTTTCCTTTCCAACTCCTAGCTTGGAGACCAGGTGACGATAGCAATTATGACTAACAGGAGCTGTAGAGATGGGATTTTGTAAATGATGCAGAATCTGTTTATGCTTATGTCTGTCCCACTGTGTGGGAAGAAAAATCATCTGGGTCATAGACATTTAACCAAGACTCCACAGACAATGATAAATCTATTCACTCAATAAGAATCTTTTTTTTTCTCATAGGCTGCTGTGCTGAAAGATAAGAAAAATAGATTGTGTGAGGGAGCTTGGCCTTTTTCAAAGCTTTGGGAAAGATGTGCTTTCAGCATGTATGTAAACAAACCCTAGTAAAATTATGAACAATTAAAAAATGGGAGCTGTCTGGGGGGAGGAGTTGTAATGAGTTGGGATACTCTAGGGTTGCTAGCTGAGATCACACTGTACATATGTGATTTACTCATGAGATACTCAACATTTCTGATGCAACGCCTAAATGTCAGATATATCTGGAATCTGTTGTAGCCTGGTAGAAGCAGGAGATTTTGCTTACTTAATGAATCTTTACACTTTATAGGAGTGCTACATTTTAATTCTAATTATTGTATTAATAATGACTTGGGGTAGACTGGAAACACAGCATAATATAATGGATAGAAGTTAGCCTTAAAGTCAACAGGACCTGAGTTCAAGTCCTTCTGAAAAGATTTTAGCTATGTGATCACAGGCAAGTCATTGTTAAAATGACTTTTAAATGACTCTTGTGGGCCCCAATTCACTTTTTAAAGACTACAATTTACAGAAGAATTGACCATGTTCATTAATTAGGAGAGTTTTGCGTTGGGAATTCCTCACACCAATATAAGTTTCAAATGAATTAAAAAAAAAAAACTTCATTGTCATCCTCCTCCTCCTCCTCCTCCTCCTCATCCATATTTATATAGGAGTTCACAGTTTACAAAGATTTTCACCACAACAACTTTGTGCCAGGTGCTATGTAAGCCCCTGGTTCACAAATAAAAAGAATGATAGCCCCTGCTCTCCAGGAGTTTATATTTTAATGGGGAAAGAAAGCACGTAAAAGAGAGTTCAAAAGTTGGGTGGTGGTGTATAGGAGATGCACAGTGAAGAAGGGAATGAAACACAGTCAGCTTGGATCCATTGTAGGGGGAGAAGGTCTCAGGTGATGAAGAAAAGATCAGGGTTGGAAGGAGCTGAGACAAGTCAGCAACATTTAGAGAGTCAGAAGCACAGTCTGGAGGAGAATGAAGCATCATCAGCCTTGGTCTCCAAAATGGAGACTCCCTCAAAGTAAACCACTAATGGGAGACGGGAACTGGCATGGCAGACTGATGTTCCAGGGTAAGAAGACGATGAGGCACGGAGGGAAGTGACATGGGGAGAAGGGAGCCCCCTTAGGCTGTAAAGTCCAGAATAATTCACAATTTCTTCTCATTCTAAAAAGGACATATTGTTAAGACTATGTATGACAATGGCTAGAGTGCATGACTTACAATAAAGAGACTTCAGTTCCAATCTTGCCTGAAATATTTGCTATATCACCCCTGGGCAAGCCTTTTTGGTACTGTTAGCCTCAGTTTCCTCATCTCTAAATTATGGATAACAGCCACTTCCTCATAAGGTTTTTGTGAGGATCAAATGAGATACTACATGTAAAATGTTTTGCAAACATTAGAGCTAAATAAAGTACTCACTTGAACAAGTTAACTAGGATGCTTCTACAGGAAACCAAAACAACCACTTGAAACATGAAAACTATGACCAAGCTGCGCAGCTCCTGGCTGTATACAGAATTTCCCAAAAAACTGAATGCAGTTTTAAGCTTTACATAGCTTAAATGCAATTTTATACACACATATGTATATATGTAAATATATACACACACATATATATACAGGCATATATACATACACACACATACATACATATGCATATGCATACACACATCTATATGTATATATATCTACATCTACATATATATAGATGTAGATATATATCCATCCACTGTGCTGAAGGCCTTCCTCTTTCTTTAAATAGCTCTACAATATCAGTGAAGTCCTCTGGCTATCCACATACTCATTCTCCTAATGTGACAAGCCTACTTCTTTCTGTCATACAACTTATCTTTCTGAGAAGTCTTAAAATTTGTGAATATAAAGAACCCAGATGCAGAGGAAAGCCACTGTCTAAAGTATCAGAAGACCTGGCACATATACATATATATACACACATGCACACACACATATTACATACATATATACATACATAGATGTAATATATATGTAATGTTTAAGCTTTAAATAGAATAAAACTGTCCTGAGACTTTTTGAGACACTTTGCATTTCCAAATCATTCTTTCTGTTGCCAAATGATTGAATTATTTTTTTCTATGAATTAATTGTCAAAACCATTTCTATTGTTTATCAACACAATTAGGATCAGAGCCAGAATAGGAGGTGAAATCTGGCTGTCTAGGCTTGGGCTCCTTCCACTAAGTTATGCTACTGCTCCTCTAGAAAATAACACTGGCCTACCTGTAGTTGCCTAGGTGGTCTTTGTATTCTTAGGACCCCAACCAAAATGAAAGAAATCCAGTAATTCATTCTCAGGAAAAAAAAAATATTCCCTTGAAGAAAATGCTTGGTTACCAAATACCTATTCTGATGAGATTTTGTAGAAATCAAGTGAGCCCTGTCATGGACTTCGAAAAACTGGAAAAAATACATTTTTATTTGAATTTAAAACAACAACAACGAAAACAAACAAATTGTTTTTCTGGGGGTCTGGTTGGTTCTGAGTGCCTCTGCAGGTGCCTGAGGCTGGTGTTGTATATTAAACAAAAAGAAATACACTAACAAAAGCAGCAGGTGAATAATATAAACAGAGCAGGCGATCGCTGAGCCAACTTTCCCAAACAAATCTTCCAATATACTAAAGTGATTATTTGCAATATTCCTGTTGTTCTTGCCACAGCTTGCTTCCTTCAAATGAGTGTACATCACTGATGCGTCTGAAGTAGAGACCTGGGGTACTTAGGACTAGGCAGAAATGTGGAGTTAAAACCAAGACAGAAAACTCAATGTGTCAAAATATCACCTGAAGGTGATGGATCCAACATGGGAAATAGAAAATAGAATGAAAAACCTCAAAAATATTTTTGATGCCCAAATATTCTAGAGTTGTATGTTCAGTTAAAAATGAGTCTTTAGGATGGGTCCTAGTGGATCAAAATTTAATTTTATTCCTAAGATCATCACTTTAGGTCTAGAAGGAACCTTTGAGACCATCTGGGACCATAGGAGTAAAGTTAGAAGGAAATTCAGAGACCAAAAGGTCCAAGTTCCACATTTTACAGATAAGGAAACTGAGCCATTTACCTAATCTCACATACATGGTAATGACAGAGGTGGCACCTGAATCCGGGTTTTCTGATTTGAAAGGTTTTCATTGCACGAAGCTACACATTTCTCTTACTGTGCACCTGTTTGAAATTTCCTCTGTTTCATTTCTTTACTAAGATTTTAAGATAATAAGCAAGGGATTAAAATCAATTTGATAGGGTCAATGTCTATATTTGGTTCTGTTGTGAAAAATAAAGCTATGACTCCATGGTGAGAATAAGCAGATTAAGTCAATTATTTGGAAATAGGTGGATTAGACCTCATAGACCAATGGGTTTTGTATGAAACTACAGATTAGTCTATAGGTATGAGTAAAAAAATAAAGCTAAATTTGAAATGATATGAACAATTTCAGTTCCAAGTGAGAGACTGTGAGGCTCAAAATAGATTTTTGACTTTGCTACAAAGGAAACTGACTTTACTGCATTTTTAAATACAATGAACTAATGAACATTTTCTCAATTGGCGTTTTCTGCTTGGGTATAAAGCCTCATGAAACTTCAGAAAAAGTGAGAACATTTTGTTAAAAACTACAACCCAAATTGACAACTAAATTTGTAATTTCCTGGAACGATTACTGGATGAAAATTGGTTCTTTTCTCAAATGTATTAGTATCACATTGAAGCTGACTGTTTTCTTTAAATGGAAGGGAATAACATCTCTTAGAACTTACTTTCATAGCATTGCTTTTCATCTCTCTCTCCTAGAAGCACCACACACTAAATTTTCCAGCCTACACATCAAGTGGGAAGTAGCATGAAAGAAAAAGCAAGGTAGGAAGAATTCTACAGCAAATCATAAGATAGTACTTGATCATTTTAACTAAGAGGAAAGAGACCTCAAAGACCACTGAGTCTAACCCTTCATTTTATAGTTGAGAAAAGAGGCTAAGCCATTTTTCCAAATCCACACATGTCATAGACAGGATTTGAACCAGTGTGATCTGATGATGGTAGAGATTACAATTTATGTTCCATCAAAAGACTTAAAAACTTTTTGGAAGATCTGTGACCCAGCCAAAATGACCCATCCATGACATTCCATTTCCTGTTTCTCTGCCTTTGATAGGCTATCTGCCAGGCTTGGCATAACTTCCCTCCTCACATTCTCATCTAAGAAATCCTAGGTTTCTGCAAGTGTTGCATCCTGCAGGATAATTCTTCAGTTTCTCTCAGAAGTAATTTTCCTCCTTCCACAAAGTTATTTTACACTTATTTTGCTTATATTTTGTATTTACATGTATCTGTAACTGCTTTTTCCCCAAAAGATAATTCAAGTCCCTTTAGGTCAAATACTCTTTGTTTTTTTTCCCTTTAGCTTAGTATTCTTGGTTAGTATGGTGCCCAGCATAGAAGAGATATTTAATAAATGCTTACTGATTGAATGAGTAATTGTTATGTGACTCAACCCCAAAATTCAAAATAAATTTGAAGGGAATTCAATTTTAAGGTGTTATTTCCTTCAGTATTTTTTTGTCTCTTTTGTTAAGCTGTTGACTTGTTTTTTATGATTTTCTTGCATCACTCTCATTTCTCTTCCCAATTTTTCCTCTACTTCTCTTACTTGATTTTCTAGATGCTTTTTGAGCTTTTCCATGGCCTGAGACAAATTCACATTTTTCTTGGAGGCTTTGGATGAAGGAGCTTTGACTTTGTTATCTGTTTCTGAGCATGTATTTTGATCTTTCTTGTCACCATAATAGCTTTCTACAGTCAGATTTTTCCCCATTATTTGCTCATTTCCTCAGCCTATTATTGGACTTTTATCTCCTTATTAAAGTAGGGCTCTGCTTCCAGGGTGTAGGGTGTACTGCCCCGAGTGTGTTCATGGGTTTTGTGCAGCTGTTTTCATAGACACTAGGGACCTGTATGTTTTCATTCTTCCAAGGTGGTACGATCTAAGAAGAGGTGTTTACTCGTCTCCTGGCCTGTGCTCTGGTCTGTGAGTGACCACAAGCATTTTTTTCTGCCCTGGAACTGTGAGGAAGGTCCTTCATCTAAGACAGCCTCAAGCTCTACCATGCTAGTGCTTCTCCTTGCCCTGGGGCTGCCACATAGGACTACAACCTATATCAGTGTATGGTCAAAGTAACAGAGTCCTGCCTCAGTAATCTCCTTCTGATCATTTGTTTGATCTCTTTCCTGTTTGTGGGCTGAGAGTTCCAGAAGCAGTCCCTGCTGTTATAGCTGCCACTGCTGCTGCCGCTAATGATTCAGTCATTCCCAAGGTCTGCTCCTGGTTTGGTGGGGCTGGGGGTGAGCCAGTGCAGTTTGTGCTGGACTGCACTTCTCTCCCACCCATATGTGATAGAACTTTCTTGTTCACCTTTTAAGTTGTCTTTGGCATCTGTGGTCTGGGAGGAATGGAATCAGTCACTACTACCAGTGATTCAGTTCCCTTGAGGCCTGCTTCAGGGTTTCTAGAATCCAGTTTGCACTGGGTGGTGTGCACTGGACTGCACTCCTTTCTTACCCTGGTGCAGCAGACCTTTCCTGCTGACCTTCCAAGTTGTCTTGGGTTGGAAATTTGGACTCTTTCTTTTTGTGGGTTCTGCTCCTCTAGAATTTTTAGTCATTTTTTAAAAGTATTTGGAGGAGTTTGGGGAAGAGCTCAGGTGAGTCCCTGCCTTTACTCAATCATCTTGGCTCTGTCCTGAGGAATTCAATTTTAATGAAGCCCTTTGAGAGATGTGAGTGGAGGAATGTTTCTGGAGGCCTACACAAGAAAAACTTGAAGACATTTAGGTTATTGGTCTTACCTATTCAAAATATAAAGAATACCTTAGTGGGAAGTCATCACAAATTGTGACTTTATAAACTCAGAGGAGTATTATCTCTTTAGAAAGCACTGCTCCACAATCCAAACTTAGATGCAATAAATAAATGGTACACCAGCATATATAGCTTTCTTTCAGACCCCATTTTACTTTTCAGATCATATTTATTCCTGCTAACCCACATAACTCCTCCATTCTAGTAAAGTCATTTATGGCTTCACACATCACCTAATCATCCCTATCTCAGGTCCTCTATTATTATTTTTTCACTACTAGAATTCTTTCTCCACTTCACCTCTCTACATACTACAAATGATGATAAATCCAACTCAAGGGCTATTTCCTTCAGGAGGCCTTCCTTTTATTAATCAATAACTTGACTTAACCTGTAGCACTCTCTTGCTTTGCCCCATAACTTAATACTTGATTATATGCTGACTTGCAATTTTCTCCAGTTGTTTCATGGGTTCTGTTAGAAAGAAAGCCTAAAGTCCTTTTTCACCACCAGAACTATGAGTGAGACTACTCCTAAAAGTGGCGTAGTAGAACATATAAACCCAGGTGGTAATATGTATTAGGATCACAGAATTTAGAGCTGGCAGGACAACATTATTGAGACCAACACTTCTTAAACTATGGCTCAATACCCCATATGATGAGGTTGTATAACTGAATGTGGGAGTTGCAAAAAGTTTGGCAACAGCAAAAGGTTTCTGAATGTGCAAAAACCAAAAATTAATTCAAAATCAAGTAAGTAATGAATCCATGATGTTTCTGACAGTGTTTGCTCATGTTGCATCTCTCAGCTTCCCTGTAGTCTTGGTTCTGAACACGTAACATGCGCATTTTGCACTACACATGCTCTCATGCCACACAGTGATAACAAACACTGCCAGAAACACCTTGGCTCAGATTTGTGACTATTGTATATTTGGAATTGCAGTGTTTTTACTCTATATACAAAATCGTTAAATAGGACAAAATTTCCAACAATTTCTGAAATGGTCCTAAGCATAATTCTGCCTTTTTGTGCTACGTATTTATGTACAGTGGCATTCTCAGCACTGACAACTATAAAATCAAAGTATCTATCAAGTCTGAAAAATGCTGAAGATGCTCTTTGTCCTACTGTATCAAATATTCCACCAAGATTTAGCTCTTCATGTAAAAATAAACAAGCATATCCATCTCATTATTATGCAAATGTTCTTCCATCTTTAATAAATGGTAAAATTACATATGCCAAAGAACTGTTTTAAACATAAATTTCTTTATTAATTATCAGTAAATATTTGATTTGCATGCTTATTTTTTATACTTTTACCTGGTGTCATGTAAAAATTTCTTGGACAAAAAGTGGTTATTAGTGGATAAACTTTAAGAAGCCCTGATCTAGACTATCTTTTTACAGATGGAGAAAAAAAGGCCAAAGAAAACAAAACATATTACCCAAGGTAGTAAATGGCAGAAATGGGATTAAAATATCCATTCTCTGACTCTAAATTGAAAACTCTTTCAATTATACTACACTGCCTCCTTTGTATCTAAATACTTACATTCCCAAGGATTTCTTCTTGAAAAGAAGGTCATACATTTATTTAGCTTACTTACCTTGCCTTGAAGATCTTAAAGTGCTATAAAAATGTCATCATCACCATCATCATCATGCAATTACTTAATAATTTTACTTCTTCTACCTGCAGAACATCCTTAACATTAACCCTTTGTCTCTCAAGGCTACAACCATGAGCTACCTCAGCCTCTCATGGAGGTCACTCTCTAAGACTACTGCAATGGCCTCTAAAACTAGCTGCCAAAGTGATTTTCCTCAGTCACAGATCTGACCTTATCACTCCAGTGATAAGATGCAATAAACTCCAGTGTATCCCTTCTCTAGAACCAAACTTAAGTTCCTTCGTTTGTTTTTTAAAGTCTTTCATAATCTGACCTCAATCTGTCTTTTCAGTCTCATCATACATAACTTCTCATTCCATTCTATGTGATCCAGCTAAATTAACATTCTCTGTTCTTCCCTTAACATTTCCTTTTCCATCTGTAAGTCTTTCCACATGTCTAGAATGCACTCCATCCTAACTTGGACATCAAACAACCACTCCCTTTTGTCAATATGTAAACCATGCACTGTCTTTTATATGAAGCATTTCCTGAGTTGCCACCCTCAAATACTAGTGCCCTCATAACCCACTTCCTTAATTATTATGCATTTATTCATATATTAAATATGATGTGTATGTGTTATACATATGTATGTATATGGGTATGTAAATATGTGTGTATGTGGTGTGTTTGTGTATGTGTGTATATACATACTGCCTCCCCTGATAGAACGCAAAGTCCTTGAGGGTAGGGATTACTTTTTTTTCTATGTTTTTGCTTTTATTTTCCCAGAACCTAGCATAATGCTTGCATTATGGTAGGTACTTAATAAATGTCATTGAATGGATTGGCTATTATGATCATCGCCATCAACATTTTCATCATCAATTATACGAATTCTCTAATCCATGTCTTTTCATTTTGTGTGATTCTCATCTATTCTCCATTCAGAAGTCCTCCACAAAGAATTCCTCAGCTCATCAGACACACATATCTCAAATTTATGGTTGTTTGTATGTGTGTGCATGTGCCTGTGCGTGTTACTTTGACAAAATTTAATTCAAAAGCAAATAAGACATTCTGTCGAATAATTTAATTGCAAGGTAAATTTGAATACCTTTAGTTCCAAAGACTTCAAATTTACAAAATAAAGAAAGTTCCACCTTTGGTCTCTAGCTTCCTACAACCTCCAGTTTTTCCATTGGATTTTAGTCCAGTCATCTTCAGGATTAAAATATAAGAAAACAAAAGTCAAGGTCTCACCCACGTTGTGATGGTAGCAAAGGGAAGTGAGGAAGAAGAGTATGCACAATATGTAACTACCATTTTTGCTTCAATTCCTCTAATCATTCAATATCTTTCCAACATAAACTCTTTGAAGTCAAGGACTGTCTTTGTTTTTGTTTGATCTTAGCACAGTGTTTGGCACATTGTAATAAATGTGCTATCTGTGTGTTCACTGCATTTCTGATTTCATTTCTGTATTTTCCTTTTTTCTTGTTTTCCTATTTTTTAGCTTTTCAATTTTTCTCCAGACATACACCTCTGCCCCCACAAACATCAGGGTTCTTGAGATACTCCGATCTCTTCAAGTGACAAGTCAGAAGAAACCAGAGAAGTACTATTTGATCTTTTCCAAAGGTCATTCTACAATTTAGACACGTTGCCACAAGTATCCTCTACTTAGATTTTGATCCAATGTGTCCAATAAATACACACATAACTAAGCAATTAGAATTCAACATGGTATTATTCTATGAACCAACAAACGTGTATTAAGCACCTTCATATTACGGGTATTGTACTAGACACTGGAAATTCAAATACAAAACCAAAGAATTAAACAATCCCTACTCAGAAGGAATTTATATTCTGACTTTGTCATTTCATGACCACATAAGATAGCAAGGAAGTTGGCTGCTAACAATCTACTCAAATAAATATCTAATTTCTTTAGGTCAAGAACTATTTAATATTTTCTTATATGCCCATAGTGGCAACTAGAGCTGTCAATACAGGTGAGACACTCAACTGCTACTTTCTGACTTGTACCTCAGTAGAACCATAGAAATTTTCCCCATACTTTCTAGTAACAAAGAAAATCATAAGGTCCCTTTGACCTCAAATGTTGGGTGTTTTTGCAAAGATGGTATCATCATTTAGATGTCTTAGTATTCCTAGTTATTGGGAGAAAATGGATAACACATTATCTGACAGAACTGATTACAAAGGAAGACAAAAATGTAGTCATTCCTTGACATTCACGTTTCATATTCTTGGTTTTGGTTATTTGTACATTGGCCATTAGTAATAAAATAAGAATTTTTGGAGATTTTTGATATACTATGGAAAATTACAGCTGAAGTGCATATGTAAAGGAAATAAAAAAATAGCAATTCATCAATGTATAAATGGAATATGCCTTCTCTTTGTCTGTCTCCTACCCAGATTCAGTCACAAGATTTTCTATCACAGTGAACTTTGTATCATGTGCTTTTCATGGGTGAAGGAAATCTTTAAAGCAGTTGCTGCACCTACACCTGAACTGTGAAGAATTTGTAAGACTGTGCATAGTGTGCAAGATATTAATCTCTCTCTTGCAGCAATTTTATGGGTATAGTTTGTTGTTTCACTTGGATTTTTTGTTAAATGAACATCATCAGAATCATTATTAAAAATTATTATTATTAAAAAATAAAAGTTTGGGACAAGGCGCAGAATTTGCATTCATGGGGATCCTGTGCTTCCAACCACAAGAAAGTCAAGGGACAACTGTACATCTATTACATAGACTGCATATTGTTCACGAAAAAATTTTTAAAGAGAAAGAAACAAGATTATATCTTTGCAGCATATCTAAGGAAGGAAGAATAAATAACATGAGGTAAGACCTCTGGAGGCCAATTTAAATGGAAACTGAAAAGCAAAGACTTCAATTGGCCTCCCATCCATAAACATAGCTTTGGATTTATTATAATTTCTTTTAAAGCCAGAGTATCCCAAACTGATTTATGATCAGAGTAATAGCTAGATTGAAATATCAGGATAGGTTGTAAAAGGAACATTATCCACATACAATACCAATTTTTGTTCCTGGTTGTATGTATCTACAATATGATAACAAACAAAGGAGATTTCATGAAGCTCCAGGAAGTGGTTTGGGTAATAATGGTAAAGATGTGAACAAAAATGGACAGCCTTGTTTATCATACTGGATTCATGAGAGATTCTATATACACTCACAAATCTCTCTATCAAGACCACCTTTAATAGGGAATAGTAAATAGTTAATACCCCAAACTCTTTCAATAGTCTGAAATTCAACCTTGTTCTTCATCAAATGCCATCTTAGCATCTCAGGACATCTGCAGGGTATTATTCTTAACCTTGTCTGTCCAATGCATTAGATTTCCATCCTCATAAAATTGAGGAAATATTGAACCTTTATGTAACAACCTGCTTAAAAGCTTCCCTTATAGCTCCTAGCTCAAGCCAGATTGAGTTTGAATAATCCTGTTTATAGTAGAATAGCAACTGCCTTCTTTTTTCTTCAGGCCTAGTAAAACCATGATTTAGCTTCTTTTTCTGTCACACTGTAAAACAAAATGGTCCTTATAAAGTGCCTCAGAGATGCCTCTAGAAATATTACCTCATCTACATGCCCTGAACTATATAATTAAATAGAAATTGTATGTGTTCAGTATAAAACTTCCTTTGATTAAAGCTAGTCCTAGAATAGGACTCCTGAGAAAATATGAATTTCAGTAAATGAATCCACTGAAAATGAGTTGAAAGAGATCTTTCAAAACATATCTTAAAACCCAGGCATAAATAATTTAATTAGAAGAGAAAGATTCTAAAACATTGTTTTTGTAAAATCAAATATAATATACCTATTAATGAAACAAAGTTTTCCAAAATGGAAAGGCTATTTTTATTTTTGCAAAAATTCAAATACTCAAATGGATTGTCTCATCCAACTCTGCAGATTTCAACTCATTCATGCCTTCCCATCCTATGTAACTCTTGTTCAGGTCTTCCTATAATTTTGCCTCAGAGGGCACATTCATCATGGTGGAGACGCATTCTTCCTCATGAAATCTCAAGGAGAGGAGTAAATGTAATTCCAGTAGATTATGGCAAATGCTCATCAGATGACCATCCCATTTTATCTTTTGCTCATACATTTCTATAAGATCATCCTTCCAATTTACATGACTATATTTTTAATTCATTAAACATTTATTTCCTCTCCTTCTCATGTTCCCAATTTAAAAGCAGGAAAAAAATTCTGTAAGCAAATATGAATAGTCAAGAAATTCCTACATACTCTATGTCCAAAAACATTTGTCTCATTCAGCTTCTTGAATCCATTACTTCTGTGCTAGCAGGGAGGTAGCATAGATCATAATCATTTCTCCTGTATTTTTATTGATCATTGAATTGATCTGAGATCTTAAGTCTTTCAAAGTTGTTTTCTTGACAATGTAGTTATTATATAAATCATCCTGTTTTTGTACATTTTACTTTTCATTAGTTTACATAAGACTTCTCAGGTTTTTCTGAACCCATCCCTTTCTTAATTTCTTAGAGCACAATTATATACCATTACGTTTATTTACCATAATTTGTTCAGCCATTTTTCAGTTGATGGCAACAGTTTTCTCTTTCTTCAGCTTTACCACATCATGCCCTTCTCCAGACTTCTCTACTCCTTTTTCATGTGCTGTCTTGCCCCCATCAGAAGGTAAACTCTCCGCGGTCAAGGACTGCCATTCTTTTTGCTGTATTTATGTTCCCCAACATTTAGCACAGTGACTGGCATATATGAAATTCTTAAAAAATGCTTATCATTATTGACTCTCACAGCCAGAAACAACTGGAAAAATATTAACATTAGGAAATAGGTCCAGGAATCAAAGGCTTTTTTACCCTAACAAAAAAACAATAAAACCAAAAAATGTTTCTGTAAGTGATGATTTTAGACTAATGTTTGAATTTTCCTACCCCAAAACCAACATACTGCAAAAGTCACAAATTGTCAGGGCATATGTTGTATCTGCCACAGGCTATGGTGCCATATAAAACTTTCAGAGTCAGTAGTAAAGACAAAGTAAAATTTCCTCAACACATACAAATCATTAATTTAGAAGAGGAAATTCAACATGACTAACAAAGCCACCTGAAACATCAGTTTAGGGGTAATTGTTTGTTATGAATTATTGCTAGTAGAGAAGTGTTCTTACTCACATATTGCCTAACAAACAAACAACCCCCCCTAAAAAACTGTAGAGCTAGACAGGACTCTCTTGTTCGTTATTTTAGTCCCAAATACTCATTTTACAAATGAGAAAACTACAGATGAACTGATTTGTCCAAGGTCACATAAGTACATATTGACATAATTCAGGTAACCTAACTCAGAGTCTTGACTTAGAGTCCTTACTTAATTATTGTGATAAAGAATCACCACTTTTTGAGTAAATCCGAAAATCTATATACATTTGTTTACGCATACTATATGTCAGGCACCATGCTAAGACACTGGAGAAATAAAGGTAAAAGACAATCTCTGCTCAGTCATTCTCTAACGGGGAGGCAACATATATATGCAATTATGAACAAAGAAGCTAGGTGCAAGGTAAATCTTAGATAATGAACACAGACACGACATTAACATTAAGGGGGATTGGGAAAGTCTTACTGCAGAAGATGAAATTTTAGCTGGAACTTGCAGCAAGCCAGGAGGGAACACCAAGTAGGAAGAACATTCCAGGATGAAGTATTGGAGTTTCTTGTATGAGTAATAACAGCAAAGAGGCCAGTGTCACTAGATCTCAGAATATGTAGGAGGTTGTAATGTGTAAGAAGACTAGGAAGGTAGTGTGTGTGGGTGGGATGGGGGAGATGTAGGTTATGATGGGCTTTGAATGCCAAATAAAGGATTTTATATTTGATCCTAGGGGTGATAGGGAGCCACAGTTGCTTATTGATTAGAGAGGTGACTGTGTTCAGACCTGAGCTTTAGGAAGATCACTTTGACAGCTTAGTGTAGGATGGGTTGGAATGGTAAGACATTTGAGGCAGGGAGATCAATAAAGAGGCTTGGAACAGGTGGACACCTAAGATTATAAGAATATCAATTTTCCCAAATAAACATACTTCTGGAAAGGATAATATATGAAAAGCTGGAAGGAGCCTGACAGGACTTCTAGTTCAAACTCTTCATTTTATAGAAACAAAACAAAACAACACAACAATAACAACAACCCCCCCCCCCCAAAAAAAAAAAAAAAAACCATGAGGCCCTGGGAAATTAAGTGATATGCTTAAGGTCACAAAAAAAAAGGGAGTTTCAGGGGTAGAATTTGAACTCCACAGGGAATGCGCAAGAATCATTTAATTTTCCTGTTCTTCACATTTGTGGTCAGTGAAGTAGAGATATTCAGAAATAACTCACATCAACAATCATTGTGAATGTATTTTTTTTCATTGTGACTATTAAATAAAATGCATTATTTAGGCTTAAGCATGTGAATTGATTCTTTTTTTTCTAGTACAATAAAATGCCCAGCAAATACAATGAATGTTACTTCATGGGGAAGGATATTCATAGTAAATTAGATTTTTATTTCATGTTACTTGTATGGAAAAGGATTCATTGTACACATTACAGTAGCTCATATTTGCATAGTACTTTTAAGGTTACAAAGTATATAACATACATCTCATGTGATGAAACAAACCTATGAAGTAGGTGATACAGTTATCCTCATTTTACAGTTGAGGCAAATGAGGCTCTTGCCTGTGTTTGAACAGCTAGTTAAGTGTTTGAAGGAGTATTAGAATTCAGGATTTCCTGGTGCCAAGTGCAGCATTAAGCCTCACTACCTCATATATTAACAAGAGCTAAAAAAGGATATGTAGTAATAGACACCTGACATTTTAAAAATAGGAGCTAAGAAAAAGTCCTACTTTTTCTTAATACCATTAGGAAAATCAGCATTTTATTTGCATTTGTTACTTTTGATATATTCTAAGTTCTTGAACAAACAATTGTTATTTCAGAGGTAATGAATGCCCTTCCATCCTGTGATGGCAAAATATCCTCTTACACACAGCGAATGAACTTTTCTGGCTATACAAATGAATTCTTAAGTTTATGAGTTGTATCTTCTATCAAAATAATCAATGTTTTTGAACTTTTGTAATAATTAAGAACTTAGAGCATTCAATACATCCTACCAAAAATTGTTGGACCAATAGTATAGCAGAACTCTTGAAGAAGTAAAAAATAAAATAAATTCCCCTAACAAGTATGCAAACAAGTATGGTAAAAGGGGATATTATCTAACTGTACTTCTTCACATAATTCTATTTCATATTTTCAGGAAAAAAAAGAAAAAAAGACATTGATGAGATCTACTTGAGTCAAGTCTTGCCTTTCCATCAAGTTTGGCGATGCAGATAAATTCAGAGTCATTTGTATTCAAGTGCCCTCTCATTTATTCACTAGTCGGCCAGCATCACTTTACTCAGAAGCCTGAACCAAGTTTTCACTGAGTGGTTAAATGGTACATACTTTTATTTTTAAGAAAGATTGGTTCAATAGGTTTGAAAAAAGTTATTTGCATTGCAATTCTGCCACAGGGACAGGATAAAATTGCTTAGAGACAATATTGTATTCAACCTTCATCAGGTTTTTAGGTGGGGCATTACTTTTTATTGTTATGCAGCACTTAATGTTCAAAAGCTACTTTACAGCCTTTATTCACTATACAGAACTCTCAAGGCCATTGAAGGAAAGGTCAGCTGTAGAAGATGGCTTCTTTGCCTTATCTGAGATTCTTAAAAGTTATCTCACCACTTGAACAAAAGCTCTCCTTTTCCAAATTACAAGGGATGTAGCTAAAAATGGAATACAAATCTGAAGTGATTAAAAATTTTATATCTGTAATCTTTGGCATTTATACCAGCTTCATTTCTAAATATTCCTTTACCCCCTTTCTCATTCAAAGGGTTATCCCTTGTAGGAAAGATAGATAAGCAGATAGACAGAGCAATTATGAATTGCTAACTATGCTTCAGGTACCATGCTAAGCTCTGGTGGAGCAACCCCTGTCCTTGAAGGGCCAACTTTTTATTTTTTTTTTGAATGTGGAAAGACAACACATAATAGGGTATTTAAAATGGGTGGAGGGTAGGAGTCAAAGTGAGGAGACTGTGATAAATTGCATGGAGGACTGAGATCTGGCAATATAAGGCAAAGTACTCACCAATCAGGACAAGAGCTGGCAAAGGATTAAGTCTGAGTTTCTGATGGGGGGGAGTAGAAACAGATGGAGAAAAGTGCCAGGATGGGGAGACTGCAGAAATTCTTTCAAAGAATAAAAAAAAAAGAAAAAAGAAAGGGGGGGAAAAAGTTTATCAAAGCTAGCAAATATATCTGCTATATCAATGTTTCACACTTATAATATCCCAATAGTTCAAAGAAGGAAGGGAAATATATTTTGTCATGTCCTCTTTGGGGCCATTACACCAAGATGGATCATTATAATCATATGATATTCATTGTCGTTTTTTTCTGTTCTTTTAATTGACAGTTGCATTTGACATTGTATTTGTCTTTTAATTGACATTGTGTATTTTATTGATTGTTTTATTTTTGTTTTTTGGATCTCCTTCATTTTCTTTCCTCAGTTCATTTAAGCGTCCTCATACTTCTCTGCAATCTTCATATTGTTTCTTAATTGGAAAAGTCATGTTTCATCACATTTATGTACCTTAATATATTTAGCCATTCTTTAATTGATGGACAGCTACTTTGCTTCATGTTCTTTAGTACTACAAAAATAATGCCAAAAACCTTTTGGTGTATATTGGTCTTTTCTTATTTCTTTGATCATATTCAAGTATGTGAACCTCTTATAATTTAGAACCCCACACTTTACCAAGAAAATTAAGGCCATTCACTGTGAGCTGTTTCTTTTCCTCTTCTCAGCATTCTGCAACCACTTAGCATTATGCCCCATTTTCTCTATCTTTACTCACCACCCTTGGCAGGTGTACCCTTGACACCACCCCTTCTCATTTGCATTGGCAGATTGTCTGAACTGTCAACCTCTTTCTCTCAATAATCTTAGCTCTTTCCATATCTAATGACCCCTTCCCTGTTCCCAGCAAACATCCCCAAGTCTCTCCTATTCCCCTTAAATTAGACCCTACCTTCTCTCTCCAGTAAATATACCATTCCTCCCTTTCATAGACAAATTCCTAGGGGTAGGGAGCCTTGGTCACATTTCTTCTCTTTTCCCTAAATTCTCTCATTTCACCCATCTTAGTGTACTCTTTCCAAAGTTACTGAGATCTGAATTACCAAATTTGGTGAGTTTTCCCCCCTCAGTTCTAATATTTCTTAAATTCTGTGAAGAACAACTCTTTTACCCTTCTCCAGGATTCTCTTTCCTCTCTATTTTTCAGTATGTGTGTATGTGTGTGACATTATTCCTTTTAGCTTTACTACTTCTGACTTCTATTTCTCATCCTTCTTTACTGGATCCTAATCCATATCACCTCCTAACAGTGTATGTATGCCAAAGCTTGGTCCCAAGTCCTATTCTCTCTTTTCACTTGGTAACCTTGTCATCTCCTGTAGGTTTCTCTATAAAGATGATTTCCAGATGTGGAATACAAACTCATTGTGGGTAGGGATTCATTAACTATTGACTTCATTTCCCCAGACCACACTTTGCAGCCCCTGATATATGGTAGGTACCTAATAAACGTTTATTGATTGCTTGAAAAATCCCTAGAAGTCAGATCGCTGGGTCAAAGCTTATGGACATTTTAATCACTTTCAGAAATAATTCTAGATAGTCCTTTAGAATAGTTAGACCAATTCACAGCACAAAAAACAGTGTATTTCATTATAACAGGCAGCTAGATAGTGCAATGGATATACATAGTGCTGTGCTTGGAGTAAGGAATACTTTAATTCAAATCTGGTCTCAAATATTTACCAGCTCTGTGAACTTGGGCAAATCAATTTAACCACTGTTTGCCTTAGTTTTCTCATCTATAGATAATAATAACAAAAATAATAATAATACCTATCTCCCAGAGGTTGTTGTGAGGATCAAATGAAATAATCGTTATAAAGAACTTAGAACAGTGCCTGCCACACAGTGCTATAAAAATGTACTTGTTATTAATATTATTACAGTGCTATAAAATGTACTTTTCCTCCTCCTATGTTCCTCCTTCTTCTTCATTAGCCTATTACTCCATAACTTCTCCAATTTTGTTCCTGTCTTGTAATTTTTGCCTATTTTCTGGGTCTAGTCAAAGGTAGATTTGCTACACATCTTTGAGAAAGTTTTAGTTGATTTTAAAAGACCATCTAA
The DNA here is from genome assembly GCF_028372415.1 of Notamacropus eugenii. Taxonomy (NCBI): domain Eukaryota; kingdom Metazoa; phylum Chordata; class Mammalia; order Diprotodontia; family Macropodidae; genus Notamacropus; species Notamacropus eugenii. The sequence continues at coordinate 298,037,074 of NC_092875.1, read as the reverse complement.
ATCATAACCACAGAATCTTTTGATATATTATCTTTTGAGCCTTACTTGGCTTTAAGTTTCCTGAGACAGAGTTGGTATATATTTGACACTCAGTAAATACTTGTTGACTGATTGATTAAAGTCCTTGTGACAAGGGATTTTCTGTACCTGACAATGTTTTCCATTGTGAACTAAGAATTGCATAAAACAGTTGTTTATTTTAATCCAGTGTCAGTCAAATCTAACATTTCTAAACAAATGTTTGGCAACAACGTGAATGTATGAACAATTAATTACTATTGATGTGATTAAGAAAATTTTTCATGGGGAGATGCCATTTTAATCATACCTTGTCTGACTCACTGCCGTACAATCCCACCACCACTTTCTTCTCATATGAGATCCCCCTCATTAGCTACTAGCAGACATTTCACTTTATTTTACTTCTGCCACTATAATAGTTATATGAAGAAATTTTTAAAATGAATCTAAAAACTTTTAATTTTACAGAACATCAAACCCGAACAGGAGCTCCATGAGGGCAGGATGACACTCAGTAGGTGCTTAATGAATGTTTATAGAGTTGTAGCTCAGGGTTGAAAACATGCCTGGACTGATATCCCACAAACTGTCCCCCAAATGAATTAGAAAATATTTAGGTGTTGAGTAAATAGTGTCAAGATCTTGCAACTAAGCTTTTTGATAACTAGGAATTCATCCAAACAATGATGCAGGGTGCAGTGGATTCTTGAGCTAGAGTTTCAATATTTTTTCTGTTGTCATCTTCTTAGTGTACTGCCTGCCCAATAAGTCTGACATTTTTACCAAATTCAGTCTTTTGGTCCATCTTAGTCAATATCTTTTTCAGTCATTAGGAGCATTGTAAAAAATCTGACTATGCCCACTGAAGCTTCTGCATGAGAGTAGCCACAAATGTTATTAAGTACGCAATTCAAATAGGAATGCTGCTTCTATCTTTTTAGACATTCTTCCAAATTCAGAGGTTTTTGACAATTGTCCTTTTTCATTTCAAGAGGCCAGATCATAGATTTTTATTTGAGTGTCTTTCTCTGATATTTGTGGAATTTATTTACATCTTCTTAGCCAGAAAGTATGAAATTAAACTATTTATATCAACATGACCTTCTTTTTGAAATCAATAGGAGAGATCTTTTCAAATATACACACATATAAACACACACTTTATATGTGTACTTCATACACACACACTCATATATTTCTCATATGGATGTGTGTACATATAGAAGCATCTATTAGAAATTATGAAAATTTGGTGATCTCCAAAACTCCCTAATTTTGGCTATCAGTTTAAAGAAATTTCTTTTTTAAAACATTTTTGTTCTTTGCAAATTTGTACTTTTTCTGGTCAGCTTAAGATTTTAGTACATAAATTATAAATTTGATATTTAGAAACATAATATTAATAAAATTTCATTCTTCATTTCATTTTTACTACACAATTATTTTGAAAGTATAAACACATATGAAAATGGGAAAGGGAAAACAGAACTCTCATGGGGACTGATCATAATCCTTTTTCCATAATGTAACCAAAGTAAATTAATGACCACAATAAGGATATCAACAGAATCCAGAAAGCCGCTTAGTCACCAAACTATGACAGAGACAATGCTGAGCTGGAATATAAATTTCTTCATAAAATCTATGAAGAAGCGTGATGGATGGTTATGAGCAATATTGTTCTTTAAAGCATAGAGAGGGATTGAAGGATAAAACCTGTTGTAATATACATTGGTAAGACATCCAAAGAAGCAAAGTCATCTCTAGGGCATTTAAGGATGAAAATGAAAGAAGATAAACAAAGAGAAGTACAGGGGTGGAGGAGGAGGTGAATGAATTGTCCCCAACCCACTTGGTGAAAATGAACGATTTAAAAGGCAGGGAGAAGACAATGAGATGCTACAGTTTTTCACCTTTCAGTATTTTAGTTGTTTCGTTCCCAGCTAGTAAGGAGAGTGGAAACTTGAGTAGTTTACACCCTAAATCACCTATTCACAGAATGTAAAGGGTATGAAACTGGCTCATCAAAGTCCCAAGTGAGAGGTGAACTCTTTATAACAATACAGGCTTTAAAGTAGGTGAAGTGACTTTCTCAGAGACCCACAGCTGGTAAGTGTTTGAAACAGAATTTGTGGTTGAGTGGTATATCTTTCTCTTGAATGGATTGCCTCTGGATGTGAATGCTATATATCCATTATTATACCCTTTATAATCTGCAAATAGATCACTATACATGCTGTGAATTTAACCAATCAAAATAGGAAAGGGACAAAATCTAGCCTTTGTTACTAGGCCCCTGGCATCTTTTAACTTCATCAGCTGTATTAAGGGTTCTCAATTCATCCAAGGTTCCCCTTATCAACGTCCTCACTATTGAAAAAATGTGGGAAATGTATTTAAATAATAAAATATGTCATTATTTTTAAAAGAAAAAAATACAAAGAAGAACCCCTGCTATAACAAATTGTTTTCTTAATCATGGACAGTAGAAGAACTGCACTTGAACCCTAACATCTCAGTTTTGGGTGTACTTAGAGGCAAAGTAGAAATGTACTTCAAAAGAACAGAGACAAGAAAAGCTGCTATACTGGACCAAATACATGCATAAAAGATCCATGCTCATCTTGACACAGTGGTCAAGTCACAGAGGTACCATTAGATAAAGCATCTGAAGGAGGGGAAGATGTTAAAGGCACAAAAGGAAATCTCAGATTTTATTAATTCTAAAAAATGTTTCTGAAATAACATCGACATCTACCAATTTATATACCTAAGCTCCTGTCAGGTAACATGCGATGATGTTATCAAGGTCTGACACACTGCAGCAAGCCTTGGAACATCTCCTGTGATCATTCAAGGGCGTTTGACCGGATGGTTCACATAGGAAAAACCAAGTGAATGAATAATGGCCACTGCTCTCATCAAAATGTACATTTGGAAGGACAACTTCATCCAAACAGTGTGTTTGTATGTGTGTATAACTAATGCACACACAGACATGTGTATGTATACACATATACACATATATAAACATACATGCATATACATATTCATATGCATGTATGAGTGTGTATGTGTGTTACATAGCACAGATGGACCATAAGTTGGGCCCAGAGTTGAAGAAGAGGAGGTTAGATTGCCTTTCTGGAATTGTAAAGCCCTTTAAACAACTCTAAACTTCCAATGAAAGTAAAGGCCCATCTCTATACCACTGATATTTTACCACTGCTTCTGTAGGCAGCAAAATATGGTAGATGATTGTCTCTGAAGAATTAAAAATACGTATTGTATAGAAGGCAATGGAGAGGTGCAGGATGACTGTGAACAGACTGCAACATCTGGCCGGTGAGAAACTTTGAAGAACCAGTATAAAAGATATCATCGAGGAATCGTATGATATGGAAAGAAGAGGAACTGGTAATGTGGTGGGTGGGGTGGGAGTTGTGGGAAATATGACAGGTGTCAAATTGTTCCATTTCTATCCTCCCAAAGTCAAGAGGAAGTGAAAAAGTCCCACAGGACATTAATTGTACCTCATATAGAAAATTTTGGATAGATTTGGATGAGTCACACAGGATAGGAAAAATAGATGGATTGAAATCTGCATTGTTGGAGAGAAACCTCCAAATTGAGATCACAGCTCCTTTCTGATATTCAAATAAAGAAAAATATCTTTCTTTAAGAAATTTAGAAAAACTTTTCATTAATTAACACCATCCTAAAGTGAAACGAGTTCCTTCAGGAGAAATATTTTACAGCAATGGAGCTATCCCTGTGGAGACGAGATGATTCATTGTTGGGAATCTTGTAGAAGAAATTTTAATTTAGGTTTGGACCACATTACATGACTAGTCAGGCCTCAGATTAGAGTCCAATTTCCTCAGTGGCATTAGTTTTTTCTTGTCCTTTGAGCTTATATCAAATATTTTGTTTTGTATCTTGCATTTCTACCCAGCCTTAAAAAGCATCTGAATTTGAGTATATAATAGCTTTTCTTCAATTTAAGTACTAGAATTTTATGGCTACATTATATACTCTATTACTTAAGACACCACCTCAGGACAAGCCAATTTTAGAGTTTCTAGCTCTAAAAGGAGTATTCTTTGATTCTGCTCTAAGAAAATTTTTAAAGGAAATATATTAGTTGAAAATTTTAATGTCATTCACACAATTTTTTAGACACAGTGACATGTGTTCTGACCTGAGAAGATTGTTGGTATGCACAAATCCTACTCATCCTGTAGAAACAATTCAATAGTTGATAACATATGAGACTTCTTTCAAATTTAATTCACATCCATGTCCTGCTTTCAGCTCCTTTAAACCCACAAAATCTACTTGGGTAAGCTTCATTAAACCAAAAGTATCCCCAGGTATAAGGGAGCAAAAAGAAAACAGCCATTTGAAAATGTTTATTGTGTTTAATATTTTTGTCACCATCCAAAAGAACAAAAAGTGTATCATTTAAACTTGGATAAGAGAGATGCTATTTCCCAACCACTTAAAAATTTCAAATCTATTTACACTGATTTGTCTTTTAAAAAAATCGCCAAGATTTTTCTTGTATAAAGCTTCTCTCAAAAACAAAAACTAAGTAGGCTACTAAGAGAAGCTCCCAAACTTGTATCAAAACTCAGTTTATATTCCCACAGTTGTCTAACTAGCTGTGTATATGGTCTTGGATTATAGACAGGGAAAAATCAATACCTTGCTGTCTCAAAGGCACCAATATGGATTATGAATCACAGCCAGGAAGTTGTCAGTGATTTCAGCTGCCAACAGTGTTTCAGTAAAGATATTTGCTACCTCGTATTCTTTTAATGTTTAGCTTTCATATAGGAAATAGAACAGGTCACTTTTTGACAAAAAACATAAGAGAATTTTAAGTAGCAATATGGGAGCACCAAAGATAGCTGTATCCCCTCTTTCTTCCATACTATGAAAAAGGAAAAGACCTCATGCAGAGGTCTTCAATTGGTGCCAGTCCACATGTCCACATGTCTTACTTGACCAGAGCCAAGTCTACTGGAGCTCTGCACATAATGTAATGAAGAAACACTGTCATGGTATTTTAGGACAACAAAGGTCCTTAAAGACCATTTAATCCAACTCTTGGATTTATAGATGAGGAAACTGAGGCCCAGAGAGAGGGAAGAACTCGCCCAAATTCACACAACAGGCAAGTGTAGGAATTTGGACTTGAATTCACATCTTCTGACTCCTGGTTCAGGGCTAAGTTTTCATTCTGTCACAGAAAGTTCTTATACATTAAAGAATAATTAAGTTAGACTGCTTTTTCATGGGAATGGGCACACATAGATAATCTTTTTAATTACTTTGATATTTAATATTAGAAAGAATGATTCTGAAGAATCCTTTGAACTTTTTTGTATTTATAACTAAGAGCATTTATATTTTATATGAAGAACCAATACAGAGGAAATACATACGTATACATATAAGAAGTATTTGTATGTATCTGCAAGTTATGTTAATATATGTTAGTCTGAGAAAAAAAATTGAATAGTTAGGTAGTACAGTGGATAGAGTACTGGTCCTGAATTTGAATGCAGGAAGATCCAAGTTCAAATCTGACCTCAGACACTTACTAGTATGTGAGCCTAAGCAAGTCACTTGACCCTTTTTGCCTCAGTTTCCTTATCTTTAAAATGAGCTGGACAAGGAAATGGCAAACCACTTCAGTATTTTTGCCAAGAAAATCCCACAAAGAGTCAGACATGACTGAAATGACTGAACAACAACAAAGAAACATAAATCTTTACCATCCTGATATATAAGAAAAGATAGCAATGATTGGATCCAAATCTTATGATCAGAGTGACAGCTTTAGAGTTGGAAGAAGACTTAGAGAGTGTCTAGTGCAGACCTTTCATTTTATAAATGAGCAAACTGAGAATCAAAAAAGTCAAGCCAAAACCACAGTCACACAAGTACCAAGTGGCCGAGTCAAGACTCCAGTGTGGGTCTTCTGATGCTGAATAGAGTGACCGTTCCTCACTCCACATTACTTTTCAAATCTGTTCATAAGGAATAGATCAGAAATCAAACTGAAATGGAAAGAGGAGTAGTTAGTATATCTAGGGAAAAAATGGATGCATTCATGAGGACAAGTCTATTAAATTACCAAAGAAATGACAGCCATCATTGCAGAGTCAGGAGGCAATTTCTTTGAGAAATCAGGGTACAAAGGAAGTCATTGAGTATTGGAAAAGAGAAAATGTTGCAACTATCTTTTAAAAAGGGGAGAAAAAAGTGGGAGTGATTCTAGAAAATGCATAGCAAGTAGCTATGGTCACTTGGGTAGATACCAGAGCAGATTATCAAACAATCCATTTGCAATCACCTAGAAAAGCATGAAACCACAAAGCAATCAGCATGTCTTTGTGAAGAGCAAGTCACTCCAGACCAATTTAATTTTCATCCATGCTAGAGAAGAAGGCTACATGGGTAAAGAGGAAGTAATAGATATAATCAATCTTGATTTCAATAAGGCTTTTGATTCCAACTCATAGAAGATTCTTATTAAAATAAACTAGGACATTTGCTTCCACTATACTATTGTTAGATGCATGAATGATCATCATTGTGGGATTGTATGTTTAGAGCTGAAAGATACCTTAGAGGTCATCTAGTCTAATCTCATTTTAAAGTAGAAATTGAAGCTTAAGGAAATTAAATGACTGGCTCAAGGTCATGTAGATTCAATATCAGGTCTTCTGACTTGGAGTTCATTGCACCATGATGCCCTTCAATTAGCTTGAAAGTTACATTCAAATGATAGTAATCAGTGGCTCAGGGTCAACCTGGAAGTGGGTGCAAAGAAAGGGGATAATGCAGAGTCATATCCCACCAGAATAGTATTAGGATCTATTCTATTTAATATCTCAATTGAGTTTTTTGTATTAACTAAAACTGAAGATGTACTGGAATGAAATTTAACAGGGAGAAGTATAAAGTAGCAGCTTTAGGTACACCAAATTTAATCTTGTGCTTCCCATGGCAAATATAAGTTTGGAAAATCATAAGTACAGTAGATAAATTAAAGATTTGAAGGTCATAGTTGTTTACAGGGTGAATATGAATCAAAAATACGTGTTGCTAAAAAAAAAGAGGCAACATGATTCTGGAATATTTTATAAGCTGATAACATGCATGAGACAGTGATGCAGGACAGTTAGACCAGGCCCCTTCTCAGGGGAAGAGGTGACATGCAGATAGAGAGAGTTATTGTAATTGATATCTATCAATTGATAGCAAAATCTAACTCCAAAGGAATTCTTCTAATCTCTGTATCAGGCTTATCTGATCTAATGATTGGAACACTGGAAAGTGACCTGTGGTTTATTCTTCCCCATTGGAACCTCCCACTCCACCAATCTACCAGTATAAAACCTCACAGCTCTCTAACAAATGCAGGCCAGCCTGTGGTCAGGCTGTGAGGTAGGCAGAGGAGATTTACTAGAAACACAGTCTTATTTCCCCAGGCTGTGCAAAGATGGGGACCAGTGGCTAGATCTGAAGCAGATGTTCATGTATTTCCTTCTATCCTTTATGTATGACTAATAATGCCTGTATAATTTGGTTATTAGTCAATAAACCCAGTAGTTTCTGCAATGTGGGTGTGGCTTGGTTTCTTTTCATAAAAGCAATGAATCTGAATTCACATTCTAAATGAAGTCTCATTCTCAATTCTGAATCACACAGAGAGTAGGAAAAATCCATCCTCTCCAGTATGCATTAGTGAAAATTGTATTAAAATGACATGCACAGCTGTGCTTAGTATCCTTTAAAAAAAATATTTAGTGAAATTGGAGAGAGTTCACCAAAGAGGAGCAACAACTATTAAAGAGATAGAAGGCAGGACCTGTGAGAAAAGGTGAAAGCAATAGAGTAGCATAACCCAGACAAGGCAAAGGTTAAAGAGAAATTGGATTGCTGTCCTTAAGTAGTTAAAGATTTTTCATGAGGGATACTGATTAATTGTTTTCTGTTTCTGTAAAGGACAATTTAAAAGCTTGTATTCAAAGGAAGGAATTTGTGTTGGACATACAGAAGATATTCTTGATTGACAGAATACTGTATCTCCAGAGTCACCAAAAGAAGATGCAGATAATATTTTTCCTATGTTACATGTCACATATGACCAAGCTTCTCATTTCAAACACTTTCTGTTTCCTATCCATAACTAATCCCAGACCTACATTTCTGAAGACTTCCCACTTCATTCCCATCCCTTTCAGTCCATTCAAACAAGTGAAAAATGAAGAAATATGTCTGGATGGGGGAGGGTGGAGGGGGTGGGGAAGATGAGATAGAACGGATGAAGGAAGATGGATGAAGAAGTACCTTAAATGCAGCTTGGCGTTATCTGCTAAAAGCAGGTGGAGAGATCTGTTTTCTGTTCCATGTTGTCAGCCTGTTGCTTCCTAACTCCAGACCAAACATACTGGTAGGCTGAAGGTTACAAAGGGGTAGGAGTGGAAGAGAGGCAGGTACTGTATATCAGATGGAGCAGAATTAAAGTTCAGAGAGCTATGTGCAAAAAAGAAAAAAAAAAGCAAAAGTACCCAACTGGTCAATTCCATAGAATCCATTCATGAGTATATTGACTCAATTTATTTCAATTCAACAAGGATCTATTTAAGCTCCTGCTATGTATGCGCAAGACATTGTGCTAGATTCTTAGATCTCAGAAGAAGAAATCCAAGCTACTAGCAGCCATATTTAAAAATGTTCTAAATCACCAATAATTAAGAAATGTAAATTTTGAAAAGCTCTGAGTTTCCATCTCACACACATCAGTTTGGAAAAGATGACAAAAATTGGAAGTGGAAAATGCTGGAGGGACTGTGGAAAAACAGGTACTTCCATGTACTGTTGGTGGAGATAAACTGATCCAGCCATTTTGGAAAGCAATTTGAAATGATGTCTCCCCAAACTACAAAACAATATGTTACCAAGTGTTTCCACCACTAGATCTACACCAAAAGGAGATCAAAGCAAAAAGGGCCCATCTGTACAAAAATACCTATAATAGATCTTTTTGAGGCAACATTGAATGGAAGTGATCTTATATTGGGGAACAGTTGAATAAGATGTAGTATATAAGTGTGATAGAATACTATTCTGCTACAAGAAATGAAAAAGAAACCCTCTAAAAATTAGAATGCACAGCACTCTTCTGACTTGTTAAAGAGACAAATTGAAAGTTTTTGGAGATATTAAACATTCTTCCTAGAGGTTAAAGTTAGAATACTGCAGCTAAAGTGAAACCCATATCTTCCTTCTTATTTAAAACAAGGAGGTACATTTTTGAGTAATAGTACAAGGTTTTGCCCCGTACCAAAAAATGATCCAAATATATTTTAGGGAAAGGTGGTTAGAAATTTAAGGTTTCTCTCTCTCCATTCTGCAAAAAGTAATAATAGTAAATTTAGATTTCTTTAGTAATAGAGATGAAATGCTGGTACTCAAAATGTATACTTTATTAGAAAGAGAAATAGAAGGGGAGAGAGAAGCAGAGCAGAGAAACACAGAGAGACAGAGAGAGAGATTAGACTTATGAACTATGTTCACTATTCTTCCCTTACAAGAGATTTCATTAAATTAACTTTTTTTCCCTCGGAGACCAATTAAATGTCTCAAAATTAAAATAGCAAATTACAGAATGAAACCTAAAGGGCAGGAACTTTATCCCCACGTATCCCATTTATTTAATCCACTGTTATGTTTTTATAGCCACTTTTTACCTGCATGAACTTGGGCAAATCAAGTAAACTTTTCAGGCCTGAATTCATGAAATTAGGGAGCTGTATTAGATTTTCTCTAAGGTTCCCCTCACTCTAAATCTTGATGACAATGGTGATTGTGAACTTGGATCATTACTCAAACATTTGACTAATATAAAAAGTAAAAAATATATCTCATATCTTTCCATAAAAGCCTATGATAAACTCTCAGTTATCTTCTTATGATTTTCCCACTTTTTATATATTTGAAATTTCAGGCTAACTTATCTTGTTGAATCATGTTGTACTCTTGTCTAACCCCGTTTCGGATTTTACTTGGCAAAGATGCTACAGTGGCTCACTGTTTCCTTCTCCAGATCATTTTATAGATGAGGAAACTCAGATAAACTCAGATAAATAAAAATTAAATAACTTGTCCAAGGTCTCATAGCTAATGAGAGCAACAATCTGGGGAGAGATTTGAACTCATAAACATGGATCTTCCTGATTCCAAGTCCAATGACTATCCAGTAGGCCATCTAGCTTTCCATATTCTTCAGCAAATCCCTAAACTTCTCAATCTTAGTGAATTTTATCCAATCCAATTATAATTTTAGAATAAATGACTATAAAAATAATTCTACAGCAAATTATAAATGAAATTTTGAATTTCCAACTTTGAAGAATTTCCCTTACTACTGCTTCTATTTTCCATAACTTTGTATAACTGGAATTATTTGTGCCTTGTATATGCCTTGAATTTTTTTTCAGGGAGGAGACTACAGGGCTATGCAGTGAGTAAGCCAGGTTCACTGAAGAACATTGAACATGGAACTTATAAAACTGGCTCCTAGACAAGTGACTGGCAAAAGCATGAGCTGTGGCAAATCAAACTAGCCAGATTTTATTGATTTGATTTGATTTACCTATGATTTTTCTGTTGCAAACAAAACAGCGGGGAGGGGAGGATTTTTTCATCCAAAGACCTCGACTATTAAATAAATATAAACTTGACTCTCAAAATGTTAAATAATAAGTGGATTGGTGTGTTTCTCTGGGGTAGAGAAGAAAGGAGAGGTGATTGGTGTTATTATATCAATTTTATAACAAATTAAAAGGTTAAGGAACTTGCTAAATGCTAGATAAGTCTGTGACAAAACTGCTACAAGCCTCAGGTTTCCTGAATTGAATGGAAAAGAAATGTGTTTTTTACCATTAGTTGGTATCCTATATTATCCCACCTATGGCACAGATTCTGAATGCAACTGAGGAAAACAACAACATAATATTGACAAATATGATAAATTTGTTTATAATTGAATTTATTCATTTTGATTTTTGTATCAAATCACATAGCATACTTTTTATACCTTTGACTAAAGAAAAATAAATTTTGCAGAACCAAAAGTTGGGTCTGGAGGGTGAAGTGGTGGTAATGCAGGTTGGAGAGATAGAGGTATAGGAAGCAGAAGACTGGAGTTCCCAGCATGGGCCATCTGGAAAAGAATTCGCAGACTCAAGCAGTGTTGAGATCAAGGTGGTAAAGATTTATTATGCTTTTCAGTGGACAAGAGTTCTTTGGGAACCTAAACCTTAGAGAGGTACAGGTAAATTTCATATCGGATATTCTATAGTAAAACATGTGCCAAGTGTGATGACTAGGTGATTCAGGGCAGGATTAGGAAGTGGATAAGGAGTGGCTAGTTCTTAAAGGAATATGCACTTTTAGTATCTTCTGTGCAGGTGTTTTACTCAGAGTTCATCAGGAAATAGACCAAGGAGGGGCTACAGGGAAGTGTGTTTTAGGCATGAAATGCCACTGTCAACTAACAGTAAGGAATGACTAAGGAATACCAGGCTGCTCTCAGCAATGCCTTGTTAGACAAGATGTCTAAGTCTAGGATACATATGATTGGTCAGTGTGTAGTAAATGTCATTATAACCCAGTACACAGCCAGTTCAGCCAGTACATAGCTGGTTCAAACTAAAAAATCCTACTGGCTGGCTACTGTAGCAGGAAGGGAGGTAACAGTTGTTGCTGGGGCAGGTTGTTCTTGGGCTAGGGAGAAACTGCCTGGGATAGTGTTTTGAGGTTAGGGAGAAATGTGATTTTTAAAGATAAGTGTGACTTTAGAATTGGGGTCCAATTACAAGCACCCAAACACCCCATCTGTGAGGTGGTGGTGGCAATGAAAAATGATCTGTAAGTTTAAGTCGATTGCAAGCCCATTATGAGACAAAAGCGTGCAAGTAAACTTACATAATTCAGGCATAGGGTCCAGGGCTGGGGAGGTGAAAATCTTGCTTTACTTCTCATGTCCCTCAGGCCTCATCTGGGGTGTTGTGTTCAGTTCTGGGTGCCATATTTTAGGAAAGGTATTGATAAGATACAGAACATCTGGTACAAGGAGACCAAATAGTGAAGAGCCTAATAATTAAGTCACACAAAGATCTGATGAATAAATATAGATATTTAGCATAGAAAAGATAAGACAAAAGAGGAACATGATATCTTCTTCCTTCCTTCCTTCTTTTCTTCCTTCCTTCCTTCCTTCCTTCCTTCCTTCCTTCCTTCCTTCCTTCCTTCCTTCCTTCCTTCCTTCCTTCCTTCCTTCTTTGCTTTGATATTAGATAAAAAACACATTTAAACTTGTTCTCCTTGGTCCCAGAGAACAAAACCAGGGAACCTATGTGGAAGTTGAAAGGATGAAAGGATTAAGTGGAATGAGCTATCTCTGGAGATAGAAGGTTCCCCCTCATTTAGTGGGGAGGAGGTTTTCAAGGGATAGATGACCAGGGATGCTCTAGTGAAGATTTTTGTTCAGGTGTGAATTGGGCTAGATGACTTCTACTTCCATGCCTGCTCTAAGATTCTATTATTTTATGATAATGGATTTCTCTCCTCACTGTTTTCAAAACATGATTTCCCCCTTCAAAAATAATGCTAAAATCAACTTCATCTGAATCTAATTATGACCTTACTAAATATTTATTCAGTATATATACAGTTAGTTTGCACCATTTTATGATATATCTGCTATTATTTTGTTTTGTGACTATGCTTAGGTAAATTTTTATTTGTTTCCTCTTCTTAACCAGATTATAAGCATCCCTATAGTGTCTGAGTCTTCATGACCACACTAAGTTTTGTTTATTTGGCAAAGATACTGCCATTCTTTTCTCCAGTTCATTTTACGGATTAGGAAACTAAGGTAAACAGGTTAAAATGATTACCAGGGTGACAGAGGTAATAAATGTCTGAAGCTGGACAGTACCACCTAGCTGTCTACAGGTGAGGGAGACTCATGTTCCTGTGTGACCCTGAGCAAGTCACTTAACCCAGTTTGCCTCAGTTCATCATCTATAAAATGATCTGGAGAAGGAAATGGCAAAAATGGAGTAATTTGCCATTTCCTCTCGCACTTCATTTGTATAAGGTAATTATTCTTTTTACCTATTCCTAAATGGTATTGCTTTTTAGAATCACATCATACTCAGCTCTGCCCCAATCTTTCTTTTGAACTACCCAAATACTAATTAAAATTTTAGACGTACCGTCTGAATTTCCTTGTATAAAAAGTAAACTGTCTGTATAGAGTCCCTTGTAATTAGTCTTTGATTTTTACTTTATATTTCTCTTGTATCTTGCATGTTAAATTTTCTATTTAGTTCAGGTCTTTTTGCAATAAAATCCTGAAAAGTCTGGCAATTCAATGAATGTCCATTGTTGGGTTGTTTTGTTTTTTTTTTTTTATTCAGGGTTAAACTTTACTTTGTTGGGTATGATATTTTTAGCTGAAATCCCAGTGCTTTTGCTCTTTGTTCCAATACCTGCAATCTTTTAGTGTAGCCACTGCAAAGTCTTGACGTTTTTCTAATTGTGGCTCTGCCATATTTGAATTGCTTTTTTCTTGTTTCTCGTAATATTTTCGACTTGAGTGGGGGTTTTAGAATTTAGCTATGATATTTCTGCAGGTTATCCTTCTAGGACCTCTTTCTTGTGGATTTTTTTTCTATTTCTACTTTCCCTTCTTGTTCTAAGACTTTGGGGCAATTTTCTTTAATTATTTCTTGCGTTATTGTATCAAGATTTTTTTTTATTGTGACTTTCAGGTAGTCTGTTTATTCTTATGTTTTCTCTTCTTGATCTGTTCTCCAGATCAGTTGTTTTTCTTGTGAGATATTCCACATTCTCTTTTATTTTTTCATTCTTTCTATTTTGTTTTATTACTTCTTGGTCTTTTATTAATTTGTTGGCTTCTCCTTTCCCAATTCTAATATCCAAGGTTTAATTTTCTTCCTTAAGATTCTGGTCCTCCTTTTCTAGTTGGTTAACTTTGTTTTCTTACACTTCTTGTTTTTTTCTTGGATTGTTATTTTTAAAAAAATTTTTCCTTGGTCTCTCTCCTTTCATTTTTAAAGTCTTTTTTAAGTTCTTCCATGAATTCTTTTTGGGCAAGTGACCATTTGACATTACTCTTTGGGGCAGAAAAGGCTTTTTATGCTTCAGCTTCCTCCTCTGAAGATGAATCCCAGTCTTTTCTATTCCCATAGTAACTTTCCATGGTTGGGTTCTTTCTCCTTTGCCTGCTCATTTTTTAAAAATTTATAGCAACTTGTTTAATCACTTTTAGTCCTGGGATATGGGGTATGGTGCCTCTGTCCTCAGATGCTCCTTCAGTTTCCCCTCTGGCCAAGAACTCCTCACTCCTAGCATCTCTTTATCAGCAGAGGTTCCCTCAGTCTTCCACTGTTCAGATGCTTGACTCCTCACACTATCTGGGAGGTGAAAATTCCTATGGCTGTGGCTAAGACTACTTCCCAACCCAGGTAGCCCCAAGGCTCACTGCTTGCTGTTTCTGGGGAACTAGCCTGGAGGTGTTTGCACTTCACAGTGACCAAAACTCCTTCCTGGGATTTTTCTTTGACTCTTCTCCTGGTTGTCCCAGAAAAATTACTATTCTACTCCACCTCTTGTTTATTTTTACTGTGTGCCTTCCATCTCAGGTGTTATTGTGTTTTGTTTGTGGGGGAAATCTGAAGAACTTGGAATTTTCTGACCTATTCTGTCATTTTTCCTGAATTTTCTCCCCACAGAAGTCAAATCTGAACAAAGATCCTCTAACTCTGGAGAAAGCATGATTTTTAAATATATTACTACTAGCACTATAGGAAGGAGGCCAGATGCTATCCTAGAACAAATGAGGAAAATAAATTTTAATAGAAAGACAGAGCCATTCTTACTGAATAGCTAGTGAACTTCCCTCAGACAAAGTGACTCATCCAGGATGAGATGACATTTTCAGGAACTGATGCCATTAAGACCTTTCAGGAACAGTGAATTTTTGGTGCCATATATTGAAGACCATTTTTCCTCCAGGAATCAAAGAGTAAATTTAGAATTTCCAAGATCCTAGAACTATAGAAGCTTCCAGTAGAGGTGAAGATCAGCAGAAAATGACCTAGAAATGGTAACAACATAATAAACAAATAAATTGAGGACTGTCCAGAAGAGGATAATCATCCAATCAGGAAACATTGAATAAACATAGGATTGTGCTAAGCACCAGAAATACATACAAAGTTAAAATCAGTCTTTCACCAAATGATGAAGTATCTTGGGGTTAAAGGTGATCTTTAAGGGAGAAAAAGTGTTTCAGAGACTAAAATTTAATTTTAATTTAATCACTGAATGGACATTAAAATTTAATTTGAATTTAATCACTAAATGGACATTACCTCAGTCAAACTGAGACTTATTAAAGACCTTAGCTGGAAAGGACCTAAGTCTCCCACTTCATCCAGGGCCATCTCCAGTCTTTCAGATCTGTATCTTGCTGCTAGACCCAGACGGCTCTGAAGGAGAAAGCAAAACTGGTGACTTTGTACAGCCCTCCTCCCTCACTTAAATCCAATTCACTTGACTGTTCTGGCATCACCTCTAATGTCATGGTCTTTTTTGAGAACAAAAAACAACCAGCAGCAAGCATCAACAAAATATCTTTAGTCCAAGTCAAATGAGAATCACTTGAAGGAACTGGGAAAGCTTAATTTATATAAATGAAGCCTCCAAGGAGACATGGAAATTGTATTTAAGTATTGGAAAGACTGTTGTGTAAAGGAAAGGTTATATTTGTTGTTTGGCCCCAGAAGGCAGAATTGGGAGCAATTGTAGAAATAACAAAGAAGCAATTTAGGCTTGATATTATGGGGGAAAAAATCAATAATGTTTAGAACTATTAAAAAGTATAATGAGTTGCTTTGAGGATAGAGGGGTTTCCCCTTCTTTAAGGTTTTCAGAGTTTGGATGACCGCTCACCAGAAATGTTGTAGTAAGAATTTCTTTTGTGTATGAGTTGGGTGAGATGGGTCACTAAGACCTCTTCCAACTTTTGTATGTTAAAATATTTTGAGAAGACAAGAGTGCACCTTTCCTGAGTCATGTACCCCATAAACAAAGATAAAACAAAAAAAAATAAGATTCTAGATGAGTATGAGCATCCCACTATATTTGACAGCTAAAACCTACTTTAGGCAAGACACCCTAGATATTAAGTTAGGTCCAAATGTAATTAAGATTATGGCAAATGGCTTTTTGGAAAAGAGCTAAAGAATGAGTCAGTGAATTGAAAGGAGCTAAGAATTTCATATCCACTTAAAATTTATGTAAACCAAGGTTTGGTTGGAAGACTTCTAAAATTGTAACATTCCCCCCACTTTAACTCATTTGAAATCTCTGTTTCCTTGTAGGTATATACTGAAAAATATTTTAATGAATCTATGAGTCCAGCAATGCAGGTACTGGTCAGATTATAACCACTATTCCTCCTATAGCTGCATGAACACTATCCATGTTGTTCCATAAATTCTTCATAAGGGTACCATCCGACATTCTCAAGGCCTTTTGATGACTCAGGAATAAATACTAAAAACTGTAGAAAACATCAACAATACTTGTATGCCAGTGAAGTAAAAGAAATTTGGGAAGTCATTTCCCTTTCTGCAAGAGATCTGAGTAAGAAGAAAATAGGTTACAGAAAAGGCAGGAGCATGAATACCCAAGGACATTGAGGCAAAGGTAGAAAACAGTCCCATAGAGAGCCCTTGTCCTACCAAAAATCGTTGAGATTTTTAACTCCAAAAGGAAGTCTGATGTGGCATCACACTTGCCCTAAAGGGAAGTTTGACATTGGTAAGTCAGTGGAAAAGACAGTGAAATTCATCAGAGGAAATCAGTCAAAAATCATTTAAGTGCCAGACTGCTACTGTGCTGAGTGATGGGGGAAAATATAAGAATGAAACAGTACCTGCCTTCAAAGAGTTTATATTCTAACAGAGAAAACAAGAAGTACATGTATGAGCCTGTTTAAACTATAAAGGGAAAGGAGAATAATTTACAGTGAGGTTGGAAAGATCAAATAAGTGCCAGGATGTAAAAGGCTTTAAAAGCTAAACAGTAGAGTTTTTATTTTTGTCCCAGAGACAATAGGGAACCACCAGAGTTTCCTGAGAATAGAAATGATGTAGTCAGTTAAAATAGGTAAAAGAGGTTTACAAAACCACACAAAATGGAATGTTTTAAAAATTCTTATTCAATACAAAGCAGTTATGAATAAAGCTTCGATCATTTGTACCAATCATGGCCAATTGATTCTCCTGTTCTGTTCCAAGTAATTGCCATGTAAAATGGAGTATTAGAAAAGGTCCCATTAGAACAAAATTCAATTAGAAAAAAGTCCATGAGGCAAACTTAATCACAGAACAAAAACCTGCCAAAGGTTCCATCAATATACTTTTTTTCTTTTCTTTTCCTTTTCATTTCTCTTCCTTCCTTCCTTCCTTCCTTCCTTCCTTCCTTCCTTCCTTCCTTCCTTCCTTCCTTCCTTCCTTCCTTCCTTCTTCTTCCTTCCTTCCTTCTTCTTCCTTCCTTCCTTCCTTCCTTCCTTCCTTCCTTCCTTCCTTCCTTCCTTCCTTCCTTCCTTCCTTCCTTCCTTCCTTCCTTCCTTTCTCACCAAGAATGCCTTGGTAAAACCTTCAGAACACATAAACCAAGACTATGAAATAGAAACCAATTCTCCAAAGAACATGGAAAAAACAACCCTATACGGAGGCAGTGAATGAAGTCTTTGACTTTGAACAAAACATATGAAGCTCATTCAAGGAAGGGGTCATCAATAATTTCAAGGGCCAGTCTCCTCTCAGTCTCGAACTTGACAATTTACAACTGTCAGCACAGTCTAGATCCAATGCTATTGCTCTATTCAACTCCAAATAAATTAAGGAGTAGACAATGATTAACAAAAAAATTATTGGACAGAAAAAATAATGATATGGATGATAATTTTGAAAACAGTGCACAAGTATATAGTAGGCTAATGCTTGCAAAATATCTTCCTTACATATAACAAACTTGTGAGGAAGTATAAAGATTATTGTACCCATTTTATAGATGAAGAAATTAGACTTAAAGCTGTTGACTTGCCTATGGTTACACAGATAGTAATGGACACATACACAGATTCTGTTAGTGTCTAAGGAATTTGAATCATCCTTTTGGCACTACCCCAATTCTGCATCTCCACCCTTCGTACTCACACAACTATAATTCTCAGTGCTTTCATCTGCAGTCTAGTCTATAGTCTGAAGTAAAGTAGCCAGGTCACTGACTGTTTCACAAGAGCACAAGCAGCCCTAATGAATTAAGTATGTACTTGATTGTACAACTTTTAGAGTATCATCAGAACAAACCCATAGAATTCTTGGCTTTACTGTAGAAGTGGGGCAAGTATGCTTCAGATACTGCCTTGATACATCATCCTCTTCAACTTCAATGAGTTCTAAATGCCAATCCTAGTGGAGTTATAGCATTTACAACCCCTTTTCTGATCTTGAAACTCACCTAATCCCACAAGCCAGGTTTTTTTTCTTTTTCTTTTTTAATGAAACCTGTTCCTCCTTATAATTTCACTATTTCTGTCAATGGTGCCCTAATTTACTTTGTTTCCCATTTTTGAAACTTGGCATTTTTTCTTGTTCCTCTTCTCATATTTAATCAATTACTAAGCTCTGTCTGAGGCAAGGCAACATCCTATGTGCAATGTCTCTTGCTTCAATCTCTGAAATTTCTATTCCCATGACCACCCTCTAGCACAGTCCTCATTACACATCATCTGATAGAATCCTAACAAGTTTTTCACCTTCATTCTCCCTTGTCCAAAAGACATCCTTCATGCTGCCACCAGATTAAACCCCTACAGACATAGCCCTAGTCATGTTATTGGTCAGGTACTCAAATATGTCAATGGTATATAATTATCTACTGAGTAAAATTGAAAACCTCCCCAACAGAGTGCATCCTACTTGTCTAGGATTATATTATTCTCCTCCACAAACTACATTTCAGTCATAACAAACTGGTCTTTTGAACAGGGTCAGTACTCTTCCAGTCCTTAGAATTTATTCACATTGTTTCTGAAAATTTTAATATATATTCCTTCGTCTATTTTGTCCAATCTTGTAAGACCAACTCAAAGATCTCCTCCACAGATGCTTCCCTGATTCCCTCTGTCAATAACAACTTTCTCCCTTAGACATTACATTCCATTTTATTTCAGATCTAAAACATTTAGTGTCCCTTATTGTATATGATACAAAATATGTGTATTTTTTTTCCTAGAGTGCTAAGGGGGAAGAGTGGATAGAGATCTGATCTTGGCCCCAGGTAAGTCACTCAAGTACTCAGCATCCCAGGTGCCTCTTTCAGTCTATGAAAGGAAGTGCTGAACTACACAGATAAAATAGTTTATACCAATGAAATGAGAGGTTCAGCCCCCATCTTTAGCCTCTTAAGGATACACAAGCTCCATGACGACAAAAATTTTGTCTCGTTTCAACTTTTATTATCACCAGTGCCCATCCGATGCTCTGAATATAGTAAGAATCTACTATAAATGCTCATGAATTCTGACACTTGTTGATTGCCCCCACTCAAAAAAAAAGAGTGAAAAAAAGTTTATTTGTAGCCCAGAAATCTATAGATCACATGAAATCTCAGGCTTTCAAATGAGAAAGGATCTTTGAGATCATATTGTCCAGTTCTCTCATTTTACAGATGAAGAAATTCAGGTCCAGGGTTTAAATGTCTGTGGTCCTACAGGTGATAAAGACAGAAACCAAATTCAAACCCAGGGCCTCTGACTACATCCAGTGTTTCTCTTATAATCTTACACTGACTCTCTTCTGCACCTAGGTTGGAAAGACCAAAGATTTCTAAAAAATCCCTTTTTTACTAGACATCTATGATTTCATTTTAGGGAATTCCTAATGAAGGAAATCCCTCCTATCAGCAACTGCTCTGATTTATAGTCTTAGGGAGTTGTCTGGGGCACTGACAAACTAAGGGCTATGTCAGTGTGTGTCGAGGAAGACCTAAATCCAGATTTTCCTGTCTTCGAGGGCATCTCCCCATCCTCTCTGCCTTGTTGTCTTTCTTCCTAACAGATGGGGGGATTATTCTTTGAGGGATACACTGTATGTGTGTGTGGGGGAGCCTTGATACAGAAGGTTTCTAAGTACCCAAATAGATATTAAAGGAGAAGAACTGTAAGCAAATCCAGGCAGCTCCCAATTCAGGGCTGAGAAGCTATTGATATTTCCACTCAGACAAAATAACTCTCCAAAGGTCTATGATTATCCAGTCTCTGATGCATGGGTTGGAAAATTGGCCATATTATGTTTCAAAATATTTCTTTCAGGGCCTTCTTTACAAATGTTTCCCTCTCCTGTGGCCAGGTCTTTCTAAGCACATTCACTGTCAAGATTTGTGATGGATGGAGCACATAGATTGCTCTGGATTAAAACCAGGGTATGCAGAAATCCAGTCATTCATTCAGTCTATTATAAGTATTTACCAAGTGCTTACTATGTGCCAGACCCTTATTAGAAATCCACTACCTTTTAGTCTTTTAATTGTCCATGCTTAAGTCACAGAATCAATGGCTGTGTGTCATAGCTCTGCTCTTACGGTGTCTAGATCATTTCTAGTAAAGTCTCAGTAAAGAGCCCATTTGCTTTCCCTGTTACCTTCTACAGTCTGAAATGCATCTAGGGAATTAATTGCCAAATGGAGAAGCAATGTCCACGGCAAATTGAAAAATATAAATAGAAAGTGTGAAGTTTATATGACAATGTTTACTCATCAAGTTTATAGCATGTTGTTTTTTGTTTGTTTTTTTTAAAACAGCTCCACCCAACTAATCAATCTCTCTCTCTCCCTCTCTCTCTCTCTCTTTCTCTCTCTCTCACACACACACACACACATACATAGATATGTATATATATATTATATATATTCGAGACTTTGAAATCTAGATGAATAAACTGATATATTTTGCATTTCCCAATGCAAGGATTGAAATTCCAGCCTTAATATTGCAGTGCTGAAAGCTTTTGCATTTTGCAATATGGACTAGGCATGTGAGCATCTATGTAGAGGCACATACCATTTTAAATATCCACAAATTTCCCTAAAGTCCCAAGTGGTTTCCTTGGCAACGAGGCTGCTGAAATGTAAAAGGATAAGGCAGGCTGGATATTGCCTATCATTCTCCTTCTGTAGGTTATTTTAAATAGCTGCAATTTTCTTTGCACATCTCAAAAAATCCACAGTAGTAGCCAAGAAGCCTAATATGAGAGGCATTAGAGAATGGTACATCAGAGTCTAATTTGTATGGGCAAATTATTGCTTTTGCTATTCACTGATTTGTAGCACGCCATTTTCATGTACCAAATTATAGAACCAAAAAAAAGCAAACCATAAATACATCAGAATAATTTTTAGATAGAATAGGATAAAATATCTGCAAATAGCTTTTGACAATAGAGACAGTGATTAATAATGGTGACATGTTCCTGAAACTTCTTTTCAATTCACCAGGAATAGTATGTGTATAATGAAGTCAGACTTTGCCACACTGGGTAGAAGAAAATTCACATTGCCAAGCTGAACAAGGCATGCTTATTGTAACCCTTTGGGAACTCATCTTCGAATGCCCAACAGCTATGTTTTGTGAGTTATTTGTTAAATCCTCTTATTTGCATAATATCATTATTTTGTTGGCGATTGGGGTTTTTCTTTTCTTCAACCCACCTTTCTTTGTACTTCCTCTGGCTAGTATGGCAACATAAAATATACACAGCACATTCAATCAATCACTGAAAAGCCACTTATTGATAAATCTTAATATCTTATCTGGTAGATATACGTTACAGTGAGTATAGACATGTCTGTCTTCATGAAGCACATCCAAGTACATAGGTGGCTGGGAAGAAGTATTGGCAGCTGCAAGGAAATCAAAAGTGGCTACTGATCAATATATTTAGAGGCCATTGGAATAAAATACTGAATTGGAGTTTGTTGCTATCCCTGCCCCACTCCACCATCAACAATAATCATCCACTATATTCTATATGTCCCCTCAAATCAAAGCAATCATGATTAGAAGAACCTGAAAGCAGCCCCTACAGAAGAGCTTCTTGATCTGTCTTTCTCTGTGTGTACTGGTCCTCTTTGGTTCTCAGGTAAAACCTATGAGTCCTTCTCAGAATAATGTTCTTAAATGCATAATACAAATTAAAGACATAAAATAAGTTACATAGGATCAAAAAGGAAACCAATTACATTGAAGCATAATTATCAAAATATTAAATAAAACTAATCAACAAATTCACAGTCCCTACGGTAAAAATCTCTACCCTAGAGGTTCACCCTTAGTGCATCTTTTCAACTTAAGAAGAAATGTGTTGTTAGAAGGTTCCAAAGAAGTCTGCTCTATCTACCCATTTCCCAAAGAATCCAGGACATATTGAGACTCAGTGTGAATGATGGATTTGCTCTATAGAAGTGGTTGTATTATTCTTATTTCTTATCTAAACCTCTCAATCTTGAATTCATGGTCTTCTATTAGTCCCTCCCATTTCTTGATCTGTCACAACTACATACCTTGCTTCACCCCAAAAGACCAAGCTAACATATTTTTGGTACAAATCTGATTTGCTAAATTCTGAATCTGCATCTTGTGCTTTTCTCTGCATATGGAATATTGAATTTGGTTTCTCCAACAAGACTATAAGGTACTTCAAGTCATGAAATTGAACACTACCTTCTGTCTCTTTCTTAAATTTCACTAGTGCAGTTTGCAGGAGACAGAAGGTGCTATTTCGTGAATGAATTAATATAATAAAAGTCATTCTTGTGTGACCTCAAATGCCTGTGCAGCATTCTTTAATAAGGACCCACAGACATAAAAATAGATGCTTAGCAAAGAAGAGCTAAGTGAGCAATACTAGATTTTTCTGCTTCACATCTCGGAAGGTAGCCATCTAGAAACTCTTATTGGAGCATCATCAGTTTCTTCTTATTACCTTTACTAGGTACTATGAATTTAGTTGCTTCTTTGGTATTACATGCTCCTCATATTTCTTAGTGGATCACCTCTGATAAGAACTCCTGTGCTCAGAAACTTCATGGGACTATACCAAAGACTGTGGGTCATAAGTTTGGTACCAAGAAGACTAATTCCAGCAGGACCTCATATTCTTTGAGTAGTCCTAAGTCCCATATTCTCTCCAAGCTAATTCCCAACAATATCTGAAGATTTTGCATCTAGTTATGTACACGTGCACACACATGTACCCCCACACACGTGTG
This sequence comes from Notamacropus eugenii, assembly GCF_028372415.1. Taxonomy (NCBI): domain Eukaryota; kingdom Metazoa; phylum Chordata; class Mammalia; order Diprotodontia; family Macropodidae; genus Notamacropus; species Notamacropus eugenii. The sequence goes on along the minus strand of NC_092875.1, from coordinate 298,013,596 downwards.
TATAGGTATGTATATACCTAGATGCAATTATTAAAATTAACCATGAAAATCCCTTAAATCATTCATAACATTTAATCTAGTATTTCAAACAAATTTTGTAACTGGACAAAAAAAGATACTAGGGTATCTTTAAAAGAAAACAGTGCATATCAGAGACCAGATGGATCTGAGATGGGGGTCATCCAATTAATTAATGCAATTTCATTTTTTTATAATGTTTAGCTAAGATATTGATCATAAGAGGAGTAACAACCAGAACTTCTATTTAGATAGAAGCAAACCAACAAACAAACCAGGAACAGACTTAGAACTGGCAGGAAACATGATTAGGAAAAAATACTCCTAAAAGAGCTTTGTGCATAAATGTGATTATATTAAAGGTTGATCACATCACCACCATGTAACTACACCTTTTTCCTGCTTCACCTTGAAGCAATAGAAGACACAAAGAAGAACAAAGAGGGAGCATTCTAGTTAACTGAGAATGCTCTGAAGGACTACTAAGGATGTCCCTCATGTTAACTCGACTATGTTAAGCAGCATGAATAGAATAGAATGGGTATAATGTAGAGAAAGCTATAGCATCATACTCAGCATGGTGAGATGTTTGTATTATATGAAATATATGAGAATTGATCCAACGGAAGCCACATCGTATTTGTCTCTCATTTTCTGTTTAGTCCAGGGCGTGTACTTCTTGACTTTGAGCAATGACTAGAATGGCTTCTGCTGGTGCAAATCCTTTCTCTCTGATCTGTTCCTCCATCTTTGTTTCTCTCCCCCTCCCCAGCCCCTGCCTTCTTTCTTGTCTTTCTCCTCCTTCTCCACACTGATTTCTCTCTACTCCCTCTTCATTCTCCTTTTCTTATCTGTCGTCTTTCCCCTCTCATTCTTCCGCTATCTCTCTTTCTTTCCTCTCCCCCTCCTTTCTTTTCAATGTAGAATTAAGTAGCATCAGGATCCTTTTAAGCAAAGACCAAGTGTCTATTTGGATACTATGGCTGGGATTTTCAGTCAAGTAGGAGTTAGGCTAGGTAGTTCCCCAGGTCTTTCCAACTTTGATGATATGGGATTCTGTGATTTTTTTTCCCCTTCAAAATACAAACACCAACTTCAATGTATTAAAGCATTATTCAGTTTTCAAATGCAGAAATGACAAAGTACATCTGAACATGGGTTCCCTTCATCTGTACATCAGCTAAGTTCAAAACTGCAGAATGACAAAGACTAAAAAAAACCATCATATACAACATACTGCTTTATGTAGCATGCAGCATGTGTTGGTACTTTAATGGTTTTGACTAAAATATAAATAAGCTGGTCTATGTAGTCTAATCAGTATCCACTCCAAATAATCTCTTTTTTTATCAGAGGATGCATTTCTAAAGTACACATTACATATATTACCATTTAAAATGCCTCCTTATTCAGTATGTAGTGTACTTGTGGCTAGACATATTCACTCTTCCATAACTTGAGGACTCATAGATGTGCAGAACTCATTAAAAAGAGACTTTAAGTCAAGGGAACACTATCTAAGAGGTTAAATCATGACATGAAACAAAAATACTCTATTTTTAACACACTCTGTAATTTCCAACAATCTAAAGAAAGGGACCCATAATTAGCTGTAACCTTGAGTGTGCTTTCAGACTGAAATATTTCATTGCCTATAAAATGCTTGTATACTTTAAAAATCCATTTTCTAAAAAAAAAAAAAACAAACCAAAAAGCTGAGATTGAGTTTTTAAAAAATGAAATAAGTGCTTCGTGAACATTACTGAACTTCCTCTGACAAAACTGGTGGATGCGATTTTCTTTTGGGATCATGCAGTTTTCTTACCAAGTCATCACCTTGCTTATTTGGAACACTGGAGAACTTGGTTTCACTGACTCAAAAGCAGGAGGAATATAATCCTGGCCACAAAGATGAGATCCTTTTAAAGTGTATTTTTCTGTATTTCACATTACAAACCGATGAGGTCATTTCCTCCCTTGCATTTTTTTAAAGTTTCAGAATTCATAGAGTTCTGTAAACAAATCCATTCAAAACCAATGAATAATGTCATAAAATATATAAGCAATTTGGGAGAGGTATCTAGTTCATTTTATATTCTTGGCATGGTCTTATAATATACATGAAAGTATGGTTTATTAATAAAAATATATTCAGAGAAGAGCTGGATAGAAAAGGAGGATATAATTGGGTTGGAAAATCTTTCATCTCTGGGTCATTAGCAATACGTGCCCCACTCTCCAGTGAACAAAATATTTGCCATCTATCAATAGTATCCTAAAGAATGAAGGTATAAGCTTATTTTAGAACACAGGGAAACTGATAGTTTGCTTATGTTTATTTGATAAGATAGTAATTAAAGTGGGAAGAAAACGACAGGTCCTGTGACTTATAATCTAGCTTGTTAACCTCACAATAGTACATCTCCTCAGTTCATTAGTGCCTTGCATTAGTGGGGATAAGAGCTTTGAGCTCAGTTACAGATATGAAGCAAAGTATGAGTATTTTCATCTCAACTTTTCAATTGCTTTTTGTGGATTTTAAGAGAACAAATGATATGCTATAAACACAGTGGATTGTTTTTAAAAGAAGGACCTAGTATTACCAGCATTAAAAATCATCGTCAGGGAGTCCATACCTCTAATTTCGTCAGCATAGGGAATTCCAGGAAGGGAAATTTTCTCAACTAATATATTGGCAACTAATCTATAACTTGTAATAGTGGTTTTCAAATTATTATTATTATTACTCAAGGCACAACATTATTCTTTGTTACAAGGAATCATAGTACATTTCTGGAGAAGTGAGGGAGTTTCACTGGAACCAAGATCCTTCTAACTACAAAGCTGAATTTCTATCACTACATCAGTATTATTTTTAATATTTCTATAAAGTCCAACTTTTCATTAAAAACAATAACTTGACTAGACAAAAAGACTACTTGACTTTTTTCAACAACTAAGATCATTAGGCAATGAACCAAGTGTCACAATTTAGGTCTGCATCATCTTTCTAATGTCTGTCTAAACTGAGTAAGACAAAATGAAGATGGTGGAAGGTTATAAGCACTATGAGGAAAAACAATCTGAAGCAGTGAAGGAAACAGTTTTAAGAAGGATTGATGAGAGATCTCAAATATCTCGAAGGCACTTTAAAATGAAACAGGAAGAAAGGTAAATAAATGAAAGATGGAAAAGATCTCCCAAGATTATACATATATACATGGACACAATATATACAGACACACATGAAAAGTGGTATTTGTATTATTCATAGTTATATTTATTTAATATATTACATGTTTATATATTATATTATTCATATTTATTTATAATTTATTTATTATATATGATTATATATTTATTATTTATATTTATGCACACATGCATTATGTGCATTATAAGTATATATATATGTTTTGTTCAATACCAAGAGCAATGGAATCAACCAGTTTGGACTGTATCATCACAATACATGATGGAATTCTATTGGAAATGAAAAATCACTGAAGAAAACAAAGAAGGCAACTAGATGGAAGTGGATGGAATGCTTTACCTAGAGCCAGGAAAACTGGGTTTCAAATTCTGCTTCAGACAGTTCATACACACTCCATTTAACTGCTCTCTGGCCTCAGTTTCTTCAGCTATGAAATGGGAATAATGATTGTATCTATCTTTTAGGGTTGTTGTGTAGATGAAGTGAGATAATATATGTGAAGTCATCTGCAGACCTTGGGGTGCTATATGAATGTTACATAATTTATTAATGATACTTGAATAGCAGCTGAACTAGACCAAGTATGCACAGAGGAGGTTTGTGCTACAGGAAACACAGTTTTAAGAGTACTGAGGAATGACTACTAGGGCTGTCTTGAGGAGAATGTTCCAAAGATGTACAGAAAAACTTCATAAATTGGGAAATGGATAAACAAATTTTATATGATGTAATGAAAAAATGAATCCAAAGAAGCAAGGAAAGCTTTATATGAACTCATGCAAAGTTAAGGAAGCTGAAACAAGGAAACGATATACACAATGATTACAACCATAGAAAAGAAAAGCAACACAAAGCAGTTGGAAATAAATGTAAAATTACAAAAAATAATCTTAGCTTCAAAAAAGAGATGTGAAAAGATATCCCCTTGACTCCTTTGCAGAGGAGGAATGGCCACAAGTGTAGTTCTTGGCATATATATTGTTAGTTTTTTTGACTTATTAATGAGCTTTTATTGTTTTTTTCTCTTCCTCCTATTCATTTAAAGATAATTTGTTATATAAGATAACTCTCTGTGAGGGGAAAAACGTACACAAATAGAAATTTAAGTGATATAAAAACAAAAGAGAGCAATAAAATTTATTTTTAAAAATGAAAGTAGAAGTGACACTTAACTTATTGTACTTTTTAAAAAATATATTTCTTATTTTCTTATGAAGTCATTGGCTCCTATTTGGTACTTTCTAGTTTTAAAGGAGTTTGTTGCTTGGGCAAGGTTTTGTACCTTTTTTCCTATTCATTTCCTTAAACACTCTCATTCCATTTATGAAAATATTTTAAACTTTAAAAAAAAATCTCCTACATGTTTTTCAGAAATTTTGGTTGAGTTTATGCCAAAGTTGTGTTTTTCTCAGGAGTATTGCTTGTAAATTCTCTTCTGTTTGTTTCTTCTTTTGAATACCTCTGTTACTATAATAGCTCATTTTGGTAGGGCTTTTTTGTTTTGTTTGTTTACCCATTCTTCTAGCATATCTCTTGACTTCAGACTTGGTGTAAGGGTTGATCTCTGCTCTACTTCTGGAGGGAAGGTCTGGCCTTATTCTGTTGCTGCTTTCATGAGGTACTGCATAATACATTATTTCTGGATATAAGGAACAGGCTGGGGACCTGCAAACTTCCAGTGCTCCCAGATCAGTCTTATTCAGGGCAAAAATCTAATTGTCATCCTCTTGATCTGAGCTCTGCAAGTTCTTGACCTAGAGTTTAATCTGAGCAAGAGCATACTGATGCTGGATTCTGCTTCCATTAGCCAGCTGGAAAACTCTGTTGGATCTGAGTGGCGGAACTGTGGGCTCCCTTTTGATCTAGATTCATGTTTTGGTTATTCCTGAGAAGGCTAGGCTAAATACTAAAAGTAAGATGTTGCTCTGGCTTGGAGTCTAAGCCACTGGCTTCTGAATTTCCTCCTTTTTTTTACCTCTTCAGTACGCTGCTCAGGGTCTCCCTACCCTAGAATCCTACTGCCCTATATAGGTCCCTTTTTCAGTCTCTCCTGAATCTGTGACCCACAACTGAGTAATGGGCAAAAAAACTTCCAGTTGGCACCTGCCACTGTCACAGTACCCTCATATGTCTCTGGACTACTTCAGTATAATATATTTCTGCTACAACCCATCCCTACTGCCCGCTGACCTCCCTGTCTATTTCCCTATGCCAAGCTCATCTGGATGAATGACTTACTGTGACAGTTTCCCCGTTCTTCTATCAGAAATTACGCTAGTGTATTTTCTAGATCTCTTTGGAGAAGTTTGTGTAGAGGCTCTTGCCACACTTCTCTTGCCATCTTGATTTCTCCTTTCTTGTGTTGACCATTAAGGAAAAAGTCAGTCTAGCACAGTTAAATGCTCTCTTAAAGCAACATCATGCATATGTCAGAATTATTAATCACTCTTTAAAAGACACAACAGACAATCTTGTTAAAATAACTTTTTGGCCAGTAATATTAAGTAAGGCATAAAACAGTGATATACATACATACATACATACATACATACATACATACATACATACATATATTTTTATATATGCATATTTTCACTTGGTGTATTTTTACTGCAATGGAGAACACACAGAGCATAAGCTGAAAAGCAATTTTATGTATATATAATTTATATATATATATTTTTATTATCTATCTGTCTATCTATCTATGTATCTATGTATCTATGTATCTATCTATCAAAATGCTCAAAATGGTGCTGTTTGCAAATTATACTTTGATGATTATAGCAAGTCCCAGATCACTGCAGTCTCCCAAATTAGATCTGTACTCACTCAAAAGAATTGGCCCCTCAGGATAGGATGGAGGGACATATAGTTAGTCTTACACAACACAACTATTATGGAAGTCATTTGCAAAACTACACAGATATGGCCTATATTGAATTGCTTGCCTTCCCAAAGGGAATGGGTGGGGAGGGAGGGATGAAGAGAAGCTGGAACTCAAAGTTTTAGGAACAACTGTCGAGTACTGTTCTTGTTACTAGGAAACAAGAAATGCAGGTAATGGGGTATAGAAAGTTATCTGGCCCTACAGGGCAAAAGAGAAGATGGGAACAAGGGAAGGGAGAGATGATAGAAGAGAGGGCAGATTGGTGATAGGGGCAATTAGAATGCTCAGTGTTTACGGGTAGGGGGAGAGGACAAATGGGGAGAAAATTTGGAACCCAAAATTTTGTGAAAATGAATGTTAAAAGTTAAATAAATAAATTAAAATAATAATAATAAAAAAAGAATTGGCCCTAACTATCCTCATGGAAAAATATCTATTATTCCAAAAATGATATTCATGTTGAAAGGACATACCATAGGACAAAGATTACCAATGGATCATGATTTCAGTCTAGAATTGAATAGAAAGGGAGAGGCCAGATTACCTTAATGAAATTGCAAAATTCTTTTGATAAACTGACATTTCTCTCTAAAACACTCTTCTTTTTGTTTGTTTGGTTTTGGTAAACTAATAACTTTCCAGTTGTGAGAGGCAGTGTCATGTGTTGACAGTCCCCTATCACAATTCTATAAATCCCCTTTGTAGTTTCCTGCTTATAAGACCATTGACTTAGATCTTTCAGAGACCACAAAGCTTATCTAATTCAGCAATCAGATAAAGCTAGGTGATACAGTGGACAGAATGCTGGGCCTGAAGTGAGAAAGACCTGAATTCAAGTGTGACCTCAGACACTTAACTAGCAGTGTGAGAATCACTTAAACTGCCTCAGTTTCTTCAGTTATAAAATGGGGAATAATAATAGCACCTATCTCCCACAGTTGCTTTGAGGCTTGAATGAAATATTTGTTAAATGCTTAGAATATTTCCTGGCACATAGTAGATACTTAAAAAATGTTTGTTTCTTTCATTCTCTCCAGTGATATCAAAATTGAAGCCCTTAGATGCCTAAGATCAAACATGTAGTAAATGTTAGAATTAAGATCAGAATCCAGGTCCTCTGTCTTCAAAACCATTATTCTTCCCGTGCCTCAGACATCTATTTTCTTCTGAACCCTGCTGGAATCTCTTGCTATTATTTGATTATCCTTCCTAGGGGTTTTGTAGAATTTGTTGCTTTGCTTAATTTTTCATAGGGGATTTTCAAGTTGCTTTCACTGACACATGAATCCAGTCTGTCGTTTTTATTGTAGATCTAGACTTCAATAGAATGACTTGAATTTTTGCCTAACTAAAGCGTGCACCACAACACCAGTTATTACGGTCCCCGAATCTTGTATCCTGTTAAAGATCAAATGTTGAATAGGCCTAGAAATGAAGCTATCCAATACCCTGTACAAGAGCTCCCTCCAGGTGTAAGCCTAGATTGTTATTGTTCATGTTTTAGCTACTGCTGTCCCCAAGTGAATATTAGGTCAGAGAATAGTAAATCAAAGTTCTTTCTTTGGCATTAGATAATCAATAATAAATACAATTATTACTATTCAAAATTATTATGTATTTATAAAACATGCTTCTATCAAACTCCAAATAAAGTGGTAATGCTATGCCATGCATCTAAAATAGGACCTGAATTAGTGCATTAAACTGTAAGGCTTTTTAAATGTCAAAGGCTTTTTTTTTAACACAAAGACACATAATATTTTGATTTTTAGATTTCAGCCAATTTGGGCGATTCAGAACAAAAAAAAATTCTAAAATTGCTTTAAACATGACAGATGTCATTTCCTTTCCACAGCACAGATCCAAAAAAAAAATGAAATTTAAAAAATGTTTCTCAAATTTTCAAACAGTTCACATTTAGATTTGAAAAATACCAGAATTATTTTTATTAAATAACTAAATATAAAAATGTTCGGTCATAAAATTTCATAAAATTTTTGATAATTCATAGAACATTTATGAAAATGTTACATTTTGCTAATACCAATAATAACGCACATCCCTGTAGGTCTTTAAGGTTTAGTCAGTTAACAAACATTGTTGTACCAGGTACTTTGTTAAGTGCTGGGGATAAAATGCTGTAAGACAATTCTCAAAGAGTTCACAGTCTAACGGGGGTAGACAACATGTAAACAATAGGGCCCAAACAAGTTATAGACAGGATAAATTAGATATAATCAAAAGAAGAAACACAGTAGCATTAACAGGGGATTGGGAATGGTTTAGGATTTTAGCTGGGACTTGAAGGAAGCCAGGAGGTTGTGATGAGGAGGCAGAGTATTCTGCAAACAGGGAAAGCCAATGAAAATACCCGGAGCTGGTAAATGAAGCGTCTTCTGGGATGATATCAAGGTCGTCAGTATTGTGCACTCAATAATCACTGGTTTGTAGAGTACATTGGTTAATAACATGTAAGAAGACTGGAAAGGATTGAGAAGGTCAAGTTATGAAGGACTTTTAATGTCAAACAGACGATGTCACATTTCATCATGGGCGTAGTAGGGAACTACTGAAATTTATTGAATGGCAGGGGGAGAGGGGGTGGGGTGACGTTGATAGAGTCACACCAGTGCTTTAGAGGAACCAATCTCCCTAAAAGTGAAGAGAGATTAAAGGAGAGATTAAAAGCAAGGGGATGAAGCAAAAAGTTATAAAAATAGTACTGGTATGACATGATGAGAACCTGTTCTAAGGTGGTGGCAGATGCTTCAAAGTTAGAATCAACAGGACTTAGTTACAAGATATAGGCCATGACAGTGAGGAGTTGAGGATGATAACTAGGTGGTAAGCTTGTGTGAATGTAGTAGTGAGTAAAGTGCTTGCGTGACTGTAGTACTCAACAGGAAAATTAGGAAGAGGGGAGTATTTGGGGAGAAAGATAGTGATTTCAATTTTAGATACACTGAGTTTAAGATATCTTTGGAACATCTAGCTGGAGATGTGCAATAGGGATTTGGAAATGTAAGAATGAAAATTGAGACAAGTTGGAGCTACAAAAATAGATCTGAGAATAATCAACATAGAGATGGATAACTGAATCTATGGGTAGAACTGAGGTTATCATACAAAATTGTACAGAGGAAGAAGAGAGGAGGATCCAGCACAGAATTTTCAGGTACACCCACTAATATCAGGCATGAACGGGATGAAGATTCAGCAAAGAAAACTGAGAGGGAGCAGTTAGACATATAGAAGAACGAAGATGGAACATTATCATGAAAACCTAGAAAGAAGAGGACAAAGGAAAAAGGGTGATCAATAGTGCTCAAGCAGGATGAAGACTGAAAAAAAAGAAAACATTAGATCTGACAATTAAGAGATTAAGGGGACCAAGGACTCTAGAGCACAGGAGAATGTAGAGGTGAGTTAGTTCACCAAGAAGCCAAGCTAGGGAAAGTGCAGGATTAATGACCTGAGAAAGGACTGAAAGGTGGAGCGTGTGGAGGCCATGGTAAAGAAAAAGAATTGGGACTGGGGTTGCAAAGCAAAGTGAAAAGTGAAATGGCAACAGACTATGATCAGATCAGGGAATCTCAGAGTTCAGAAATGTGAAAGTGGAACATTGATGAACTAGCAAGATCAAGAATATGGTCATTTCTGAGTGTGGCTGAGGCGAGATGGAGGAGTGGATCATGTGAAATGAGTAAATAGGGATGTTAAGATGCTTGGGGTGTGTTTCTATATACATATATGTATATATATATGTAGTTATATATAGATATCTATCTATATATCTATATCTATCTATCTATCTATCTATCTATCTATCTATCTATCTATCTATCTATCTATCTATCTATACATATATACAAAAAGAGAGAGACAGAGAGAAAGAGAGAGACAGAGAGAGAGAGAATGTATATAGTATGAGGGCAAGCATTAGGGAAGAAAGACCAATGAGTGTGGTACCAAACTCATTATGATAAAGGGACATGTCCTGGAGGTCAGTAAACAAAAATTATCAGAATCTTGATTAGGTAGTAAATATAATTTGAGTAATTCTTAAAAGATGAGATGTTACTGAGTGGCAGAGGGAGAGCCTGGAAATGGTACTGGGAAGCAGTGTGTATTCCATCTCATTCACTTTGACCATTGAATTGTGTGGGGGCAAAGAGGTGGCACAGTGGATAGAGCACCAGTCCTGGAATCAGAGGACCTGAGTTCAAATCCAGTCTCAGATACTTGACATTTACTACCTGCATGACCCTGGGCAAGTCACTTTATCTTAACTGCCCCATCAAAAAAAAAAAAAAAAGTAAAATGAGTTAAAGAGCTACTAGGACTGGGAAGAGTGCCTAGGGAAGATGTCATTAGGAATATGGATGGAATTGGAAGAGAAAAACTTTAATATGCAAGCTACTAAGTTACATGTGGAGCAGACATTTCAAAGAGCACTCTGGAAAGAGGTTATTAGCTTTACTACAGAAGGGTATTGTTGCATGCTCATGTGTGTGTGTGTGTGTGTGTGTGTGTGTGTGTGTGTGTGTGTTTGTGCACACATGTAGTGGTGAAGGGGTTGGAGGTTGGAGAAGGATTTGAGGGGAATGAAAATAAGGAAATGGTCAGTGGAGGATAGAAAACAGATTTTGAATAATGATAACTGAGGATTCAGAATCACTGAGACAGGGAGGATATGAAGGAGTATAGAGTTGGGTTGCTAATCACTGACAATTATCATGTTTGAGAGAAATAAACAATCAATAAATATTCCTTAAGCACCTTCCATGTGCCAGGCACTGTACTAAGTGATGGGGATACAAAAAGAGGCAAAAGTTAAGTGGCTTAAGGCACTCACTATCTAATTGGGAAGACAATAAAGAAATATGTTGAAATAAGCTATATACAGGATAAATAGGACATAATTAACAAAGGGAAGGCATTCCTTCACCCATGCTATTAAAAGATAGAAATTTGAATCACATAGACATATACTAAAATTTTAAATTAGGCAGTTAACATGCAATGGAACAAATTGTCATTAACAATTTTATTAGTAATAATATCATAACTAGTTGCAATAATAAACTATTTTAATAAGATAGATACTTCTAAAATTATTAAGTATTTACCATGTGCCAGATCCTATGTTGAGAACTGAAGCTATGAAGACAAAGCAAAAATAGTCCCTGCTTTCAAGGGAGCAAATATTCTAAGACAAGTTAGATAAATCTGTACATATAAGACAAACATAGATGAGATGGAAGCTAGCCATGGAGGGGAAAGCATTAAGAGTTATGAGGACCAGGAATGGCATCCTGAAGGTAGTGCTTGAGTCAAATTGTTTTTATTTAATATTTCCCCAATTACATGCAAAAACAATTTTTAACATTCATTAAAAAAAAAAAAACTTTTGAGCTCCAAATCCTTTCTCCTCCATCCCAATTGAAGTGAACAATTTGATATGCATAATACATATGAAGTCATGCAAAACATATATCCATGTTAGTCCTGTTGTGAAAGAAAATACAGAACCCACTTCAAGAAAAATAAGGAAAGTAAAGAAAAAGTATGCTTCCATCTGCATTCAGACTCTTCTCAGTTCTTTCTCTGTAGGTGAATAGCATTTTTCATTATAAGTCTTTTGGAATTATCTTGGATCATTATATTCTGAGAATAGGTAAGTCACTCACAGTTAATAACCATACAATATTGCTGTTACTGTGTACAATGTTCTCCTGGTGATGCTCATTTCATTTCGCATCAGTTCATGTAAGGGTTTCTAGGTTTTTATGAGAGCATCCTGTTCATCGTTTCTTATAGCACAATAGTATTCCATCACAATCATATACAACAACTTATTTAGTCATCCCCCATTTGGTGGATAGCCATCAATTTCCAATTCTTTGCTACCACAAAAAAGAGCTGCTATAAATATTTTGTACATATAGGTATTTTTCATTTTTTAAAAATCTCTTTGGAATACATACATAGTAGTGGTATTACTTGGTCAAAGAGTGTGTATGATTTTATATCTCTTTGGGTATAGTTCCACATTGCTTTAAAGAATGGTTGAATCAGTGGATTATTGTAGCAGCAGTGCATTAGTGTCTCAATTTTCTCATATTCACTCCAACACTTGTCATTTTCCTTTTCTGTCATATTAGCCAATCTGATAGAGTTGTTTTAATTTACATTTCTCTAATCAATAGTGACTTAGAATATTTTATATGATAGATACCTTTGATTACTTCATATGAAAACAGCTTATTCATTTTTTGACCATTTATCCATTGAGGAATGGTTCTCATCTCTATACATTTGACTCAGTACTCTATACATTTGAGAAATGAGTTCTTTGTCAGAAAAACTTGGTACATATTTTTTCACAGTTATCATTGCTGTGCATTTCTTCCATCCTATTCCCCTCTCGTATCCTACTCTCTCTGCTTTCACCCTGTTTATTCTAAAGTGTTTTGCTTCTGACTTTTACCTCCTGTAATATTCCCTTCCTTCTATCAGCTCCCTTTCTCTTCTTATTCCCTTTCTTACTTACTAGTATTTTAAGATAGATTTCTATACCTTAATGTGTATGTTTGTCCTTCTTTGAGTCAATTCTGATGAGAATAAGGTTTGAGTGCTTCTCCTCACCTTCTTCACCTTCTCCTACTCTGTAAAAGTCTTTTGTACCTCTTTTAGGTCGGATAATTTGTCCCATTCTACCTCTCCCTTTCCTGGTGTCCCAGTGCATTTCTCTTTCTCACTTCTTAATTTAAAAAAGAAATTATCCCATCATATTCAATTCATTCCTATGCCCTCTGTCTATATATACTCCTTGTAACTGCCTTAATAATGAGGAAGTTTTTAGGAGTTACAAGTATTATTTTCCCATGTAGAAATGTAAACAGTTTTACCTTATTGAATCCCTTATGATTTATGTTTCCTGTTTACCTTCTTATGCTTCTCTTGAGATTTGCATTTGAAAGTCAGATTTTTTACTCAGCTCTGGTCTTTTCATTAGGGATGTTTGAAGTCATCTGATTCATTGAATATCAATTTTTTTCCCCCTGAAGGATTACACTCAGTTTTGCTGGGTAGTTGATGCTTGTTTGTAATCCTAGTTCTATATTCTAAGCCCATCTGATCCATTAATGTAGAAAAAATTGAAACTTGTGTTATCCTAACTGTGTCTCTATGATATTAGAATTGTTTCTTTTTGGCTCCTTCCAATATATTCTCCTTGACCTGAGAACTCTGGAATTTGGCTCTAACATTCCTGGGAGTTTTCATTTTGGTATCTTTTTCAATAGGTGATATGTGGATTCTTTAAATTTCTATTTTATCATCTGGTTTTAGAATATCATGGAATCTTTCCCTAATAATTTCTTGAAAGATGATATTTAGGCTCTTTTTCTGATCATGACTTTCAAGTGGTCCCAAAAATTCTTAATTTGTTTCTCCTTGATCTATTTTTCGGGACAGTAGTTTTTCTAAAGAGATATTTCACATTTTCTTCTATTTTTTCACTCTTTTGATTATTTCTTGGTGTCTTATAAAGTCATTGGCTTCCACTTTTATAATTCTAATTTTTAAGAAATTATTTTCTTCAGTGAGATTTTTTACCTCTTTCTCCATTTGGCCAATTGTACTTTTTAAGGATTCTTTTTTTCAGTGAATTTTTGCACTTCTTCTTCCATTTGGCCAATTCTGCTCTTGAAGAAGTTCTTCTCTTTTGTGTATTTTTGTATGTATTTCCTTTTGGCCAGTTGTGCTTCTCTAGACATTTCTCTCATCACTGGATTTTTGTATCTCTTTTACCATTTGGCCTATTCTGTTTTTAAGGTGTTATCTTCTTCAGTATTTTTGTGCTTCCTTTACCAAGTTACTCTTTTTTGCATTATTTTCTTGCATCACTCATTTCCCTTTCAGTTTTTCCTCTACTTCTCTTACTTGATTCCTAAAATCCTTTCTGAGTTCTTCCATAGCCTGAGACAAATTCATTATTGTCTTCTTCTGAATTTGTGTTTTGACTTTCCCTGTCACCATAGTAGCTTCAACAGTCAGATTCTTTTTCTGCTATGTGCTCATTTTTCCAGCTTATTTCTTGAAATTTAAGTCTATGATAAAGTGTGGCTCTGCTTCCAGAGTAGAGATGGTACAGTCTCAAGATTCAGGTATTTCGTGAAGCTGTTTTCAGGGGTAATTCTAGGGACTTATAAGTTTTCAGTTCTTGCAAGGTGGTAATCTAAGGAGAAATGTATTTACTACTGTCCTGGCCTGTCTTCTGATCTGTGAATGAACACAGGCACTCTTTTCTGCCCTGTAACTGTGATCAGAGTCCTAGCTCTCCTATGGCTGTAAGTTCTGATGTGCTATCTCTTTCCTACCTGTGGCTGAGACCCAGGAATATAGCCCAAATCTAAACACGGACAATGCAACAGAGTCCTGCCTCCAGTGACAGCAAAGGGACCATTGTAATCTCCTTCTAACCAGTTATTCAACCCCCCAGAGCCTCTGTGGTCTGAGAGGTCTAGCAATCTCCCCTGCTGTCACTGATTCAGTAACTCCCAGGTCTACTGCTGGTTAGCTGGAGTGTAGCCTGTGCTGCACTGTGTTCCACTTTCACCCTGCTGCAATAGACTTTTTCTGCCAATCTTTTAAGTTGTCTTCAGCTAGAAATTTGTTTCACCCTATCCTTTTGTGGGTTCTGCCACACCATAATTTGTTTTGAGGTATTATTAAAGTTGTTAGGAGGGATTTGGGGAAGAGCTGAGTCAAGCCCCTGATTTTTCTCTGCCATCATACCTATCCTCCAAGAATATTTTTGAATCCTAAAGAAAGGAATCTTAAAGTTTGAGGTTGGAAGAACTTTCTAGGCAGTATGGAAAGCCAATGCAAAAGCACAGAGATTAGGGATGGAGTATACTGTGTGAGTAGTATCAAGTTAAGGTAGCATGACTAGATTTATTGTTTGTGGTGGGGAGAAATGTGTTAAAAGATTTGCTTCAGGTAGGAATATACTTGAGGGAAAGTGTGAAGCCCAATTAAAAGGCTATTGTGGAAGATACAGGAAAAATGGCAGAGTAGCAAGAAGCAAAGCAACTAGCCTCCTGTTCAAAAGTCCTCTAAACAGATGTAAAAATGTACCAGACCAAATCCTGATGGGTAAATCTAGAAAAAAAGTCACAGTGATTTCTTTGTCCTGCCCAGGTAAGCATAGCAATAGATAGGGAGGTATGCTAATGCTGGATACTGGGGTAGTGCAGAAACACATGAAAGAACAATCCAGAATCCAAAGGGGTTGCATAACAAGACATGAAGAGGTTTCCTATCTATACTGGGGCATCTCTAGACCCAAATTAAGGTACTGTAATGGGGATAGGTGCCAACTGGCAGCTTTATAACTCACTACCCAGTTCTGGATCACAGATCTGTGATGGACTGAGAAAGGACCTTCCTGGACAATACAGTGGTGGCATCCCTGGATATCATGAAAAGAGGAAATTCAGAAACTACCACTGGCAGCAGGAATTTGGCTTAGACCCAAGAAGCAGAGGATCTCATTTATAGCATCTACCCCAGCCTGCTGAAAAATAATTTAGAGTTAGGGTTAGAAAGAATCTTGGGAAAGAATCTTAAACAAAAAGAGAATCTGAAGTTCTCTCACTCAGAATCAGCAAAACAATGTAGCTAATAAGGGATGAACCTACAGGGAGTCTACTACTGCTCTAATTGAAACCCAGGATAGAAACTTGCAAAACTCAAACCCAAGGGGTTGGAGGGGGGCTACCAGACTAAGCCTTGGATTGGACCACACTGAGAGAACTGAAAGTTTGTGAGTCCATCACCTGGACCTGAAATCCAAGAATAATATAATGCTCAGTACCCCCAAAAGGGCCAGTCCAGACCTTCCTCCAGAAGTGCAGCAAAGACCAGCTCTAACATCAAGCCATAAGTCAGGAAGTCAACTGGAAGAATGGGAGAAAAAAAAGAACTCCACAAAAATGAACTATCATGGTGGTGAGGATGTTCAAGACAAAAAACATAGAAGTGAATAACTCCAAAATATCCACACAAAAATTGCCCCAGAGGAAAACACAGGTTGGGCACAAACTACCAACAGAATCCCTGGAATATACAAAGTAAGAATTTTTTTTAAAGTTAAAATGTTTTCATAAAAGCAACGAAAGTGCTTGAGGAAAAATTGGAAAGGAAATGAGAGCTATGGGAGAAAGAACTGGAAAGCGAATTCACAGCTTGGTAAAAGAGATAAAAAAACCTCATCCAAGCAACAAAGTCCGAGAAAATAAGAAAGAACCAAATAGAAGCCAATGACTTCATGAGAAAGCAAGAAATATTAAACAAAGTCAAAAGGCTGAAAAATATAGAAGAAATATAAGATATCTCATAGCAAAAGAAAATGACCTGGATAAAAAGCCTGAAGTGGAAAAAAAAATTAAGAATTGTAGGCTATCTGAATACCATAACTTAAGACTTTAAAAGAGCCAAGACGTGAAAGTTTGAGAAATCTTTAAAGAAGACCAACTAGATCTCATAGAACCAGAGGGTAAAATAGTAAGAATCCACCAGCTGTCTCCTAAAGGAAACCCCAGAATGAAAACCCTGAGGAATATCATAGCCAAATTTCAGAGCTTCCAGGTCAAAGAAAAAAATACTTCAAGCTGCTAATTCAAATACCAAGGAGGCACATTTAGTATCAACTATTATTTGTCATGTACCATTTTTAAAAAGCGGAGAGAATTCTGAATATTCTTGAAGGCAAAGGACCTGAACTTACAGCCAAAAAGATATTACCCAATAAAACAGTATAATGCCACAGAGGGAAAATGAACATTTAATGAAATTGAGTCTTCCAAGTATTCCTGATGAAAAGACCAGAGCTGAACAGAAACTTTAAAATTCAAACAAGAGTGAAACATGGTAAACATGAATAAACAAAGACAAATGACTAAACAAGGACAAACTGTATACATTGTAATATGTGATTCTAATAATAATTCTAATAAATGCAGGGCTCTTCTTTGAATCATATTATCATCATGGTTCATAGAGGGAATATAATTCTATAAGAAGTGAAAGTACTCTTCTGTCTTGATGATCTTAATGAAAGAATAGAAAGAAAAAGGAAAAGGAATGCTCTAGAGTGGGGTGGGGGAAGAAAAGATATTTAAGGAGAATTATCACACATAATCAGGATACACAAATAACATTTATACATAAAAATAAAGTGAAGAGGAGGTCAGAGGTGAAGCTGACACTCTCATCAGAATTGCTTAAAAGAAGGAAGAATACAAACATACACAGTTGAGTACAAAAAACCATTTCATTCAATAGGAAGATAGGAAGGAAAGAAGAGAAGAAGGGAGGAGGAATTAGAGTGAGGATAGATGAAGAAAGATCAATTCTGAGGAAAACAAGCTCTGAGTATGTAAAAAAAATATATTTATAAATTTTTTTTGAAAGAGTCAAAGAATGCGAATCTGAGGGAATGCCTATAAATTTGGGAATGAATGAACAAGTTATGATATATAAAGGTGATGGAATACTATTGTGTGATAAATGAAAAGACGATAATTTCAGAGAAACCTGGGAAGACTTTTATGCACTGACGCTGAGTGAAGTGATAGGACTAGGAGAACAATTTGTGCAATGTCTCCAATGTTCTAATGGCAAATAACTTGGAAAGGATTAAGAACTTCTCAGCTTAATGGCCAACCACAATTCCAGAGGACCAGTGATGAAGCATGCTATCCATCTCCTGACAGAAGATGGCCTCTAAATGAAGAATGAAACTAATTATTCTTTTAGACATGGTCAAAGTGAAAATTTGTTTTGGCTGACTATACATATTTATAAGAGTGTTTGTTTTTCATTAGTTTTCAAGTAGGGGAGGTTGGGATGGCATACTCTTATTGTTGAAAAAATTGTACACATACCCACAATTTTTTAAAAAAGCTATTGCAATCATCTATGGAAGAGATGACGAATACTAACGTAAGGTGGTAACTGTGTATTTGATGTTCTCCAGAAATCCTGACATCTTTCCAAAATTGGAGATACGGATAAATGTTTCACAGGACAGGACAGGAGTGGATGTATCATCGTAAAAAGCCCCATTAGAGAGAGAAATTTTGCTTCCCTCTGTCTCTCTCTTTCTCTCTCTCTCTTTCTCTCTCTCTCTTTCTATCTCTCTCCCTCTCTCCCCCTTTCTCTCTCTTCTTTTGTGATTGTTGTTATTGTTTTCTTTTTTACCTCTTTTGCTTAGCATAAATGAGTCATTCTGAGAAGAATATTCCTAACTTTCAGGAATAGCCAGCTTTGTGAGTTAGAAGTGTCAAGAGAACTACCCAGGCTTGGCCCTAGCCTACAAAAAGGTTATAGGATCATAAATTTAGAGGTAGAAAGAACCCTAAGGTTCATCCAGTCCACTTCCCTTATTTTGCACCTGGGGAAACTGAGAGTCCAAAAGTTTAAGTGATTTGTCCAACATTACTCACACAGTAAATAGCAAAGTTGGGATTTGATGCAACATGTGCTACTTTTCTACTCAAAATCTAGAACTCATTAGAATGGGGCATTCTTAACCAAGCAACAAAAAAGAGCAAGAGAAGCTGGAAGAATATGGCATCGATAAAAGCAGGTGAACTAACAGAGTTGTTTTCATAGGGAAGAAAAGTTTTGCATCTTCTCAGTGTCTTTATATCTGTCAAAACCTCTCTGGAACTCAGTTTCCTCATCTGTAAAATGATAGGGTCCCTTACAGCTTTAAATCACTCATCCTATGACCTTTATGAAGGATAGCTTATAATCTGAAGGAGGTCTAAACTTCACCATGATACTTAAGCTTAGCAAAATAATATCTATTACAGCACAGATTTGAATATTGTGGATTACATTCCCTTGAATGGGCAAAGAAGGGTAAAAATATACCATTTATTAAGGCATAGGGAAATACTCTAACTATGAGGCTAACAAATTCTCTAGAAACAGCAAAAATTGAGGGTCCACCTTCATACCCATTTCAGAAAAGCATAGTCATGGGCTCCTAGCACCACCAAGTCCCAAATCACCTTAGAGTAACTGTTCACTTTGCAAGTAGGAAAATTCAGCTTCGGAAAGTTTAAAGGATTTTCCATTGAAAAGGTCATGGGACTTAATGACAGAGCTGAGGCCAGAGCCAGATTGTATTACTTCTTTTACAATTCTGCTCTCTAATGTTTAGGGTTCTCTCTAAAGCAGAACTACATAATTTAAGGCAATCCAGTGACATAGAAGCTATGCTAGAAGGTTCCTTTTCCACAGGTACATATAAAATACATAGTACAGATTCTTGAAGGACCTTAGAGCAGAATAAGGTTCAAAAAAATAGGTCTAGTTTTCCTAATTTTGACCAGTGGCAGTTGAATCACTTTAGACATAAACTGTCAAATCCTAAAGGTACTACATAGAGAACCAGAGATATAATAGTCATTATTTCCAAGACAATTAGGTTTAAAAGCATATAGATACTTTCAATGCCATAGAATAATCTGCATATTGAAAAAGAAAGGGACAACATGAAGCTAAATGCAGTGTTTCTTGATTTTGAAGAATGAATCGGACTTCATATTCACTTAAGCAAATAAACCACTCTTTTATCAAATTGACAATTATATTGAATTATGTGGTTAACACATAAATTGGAACTTTTACTTTTAGCATGAATTCTTTACTGTCCCTGAGTGAAATCTCCTCTCAAGGTATCTCTACCATATTTCTATTTCAGCTATGAAAGAGCATCTGTCTGATCTCCAAGGATGCCCTTGGAAATGAAACATATCCTAAGAGCACATGGGCTTCATTCTGGAATAAAAATAAAATAAATTCAAAACCAATATAGCATTAATATTTTATACATCTTTTACTTTAATATTGCATCAGTAGCAAATTAGAATTGAAGCCCAGATCTTCATGTTTTGAATATTAACAGGTGAACCTTCATGTTGCCCTGGGAGAGGTTGTTTCTTCCTACCTCATCAGGAGTAAATTTTAATAAGCCTTGATCCGATGAAGTGCAAAATATCTCTTGGAGCCATGTGAAACCTTAGGTCACTGGGTGATGCTCTGTAAAATAGCAACCACAAAACTAAATGCTATGGGGAAACTTGAAGCCAATAAGGAAAGATGGTATTTCAACTCTGGCACATATGTGGGAAACGTTAACCAAGGAAAAGAGCTGTTGAAACTACTGTAGCTTTTATACAAACTATCATTTCCTTCAAGAAACAAAGGCATCCATATACTTGGACAATCTTAATGATCAGAGAAATATACAGAAATACAACTTATAAAACTGGATAAAGTAATTAATTATTAAGTGAGAACCAATCATAATCAATCAATCAAAGTCTTTAAATTTAGTGTGAAAAGCCCTTAGATAAGCCAGATTTGAAGCAAAACTGGGGAAATGTTTTGATTTTCTTCTCATTAACAATTCAAAGTATTATTTTATATGATTTTCAATCAATCAGTAAACATTTGTTAAACATTTTCCAGGCACCGTGCTAAGTGCTTGGGATACAAAAAGGAACAAAAGACAATCCCTGCCCTGAAGGAGCTTATGGTCTAAGGAAGGAGACAACAGACAAACAAATATATACAAAGCAAGCTATATGCAGGATAAATAGGAAATAATTAGCAGAAAGAATTAAGAGGAATTAGAGGAAGCTTCCTGAAGAAGGTGCGAGTTGTCAATAATTTTAACTGTTTCAGAACCTGGGAACCTCTTTAAATTTAAATATCCTTATCTGTAAAATAATGATAATAATACTTGCAATAACGCTAACCACTAAGTTGCTGTCAGGGAAATGTTTGCAAATCTTGAAGCATATGTCAATATGATCTGAAGTTACTACTTTTATATTCCACTAGAGGGAAGTCAACTTGTACACAAATACGATTCAAATAGGAGACAGAAAATAAGAGAAATAGAGAAAAGGAGAAATACCAACTATCTAGGAAATTTTAAAGAAGAGGTCACTTACAGCTGAGAGAATCAGATAAAGCTTCATAAAGGTGGTAGCACCTGAGTTGGTTTTCAAGGAACATAAAATTTTTAATAAGTGAAAATGGGGATGTTAGTATATTCTAATAATAGGGAATAAACTCCTTTGCTTGGGAGAGGGAGTATGCAAGACACGACTGGGCCAGCTTAGTCCAATTTGGTTGTAATAGGGAGGATGTGAAGAGGAGTAATGTGAAATAAATCTGGGAAGATAGGAGCATATTTTGAAGGGTCTTAAACACTGCACAGAAACTTTGAATTTTATATTAATAGGCAAAAGGTAAAAATAACCTCTAAGGTTTTTGAGCATGGGACTTTAAAACTATGGAGATCCTTCCACAGATACACAAAGAGGGATGGCTTGGAGAAGAAAAATTAAGCCAAAAAAGACCAGTTTGGCAGGCAATTGCAGGAGTCTATGCCAATAGAGTAATTTCTTTGAAAGCTGCAGCAGACTGGATCTTGAATAACATATCCCCATAGAAAGGATGAATGGGTGGATGAAAAGGCATTTATTAAGTGTTTAGTATGTGCCAAGCACTGGGCTAAGTGCTAAGGATACAAACTCAAGAGCAAAGATAAAATACTTTAAAGACAAAAGCAAAAGAAAAAAAAAGATACCAGTGTCTTGATTATTTTGATTCAAAATGTTCCTTTTCAGATTATATGAACTTTCTTCTCCTACTAAAAGTGTAGGGTTTTTGCATGTCAACATAGTGAAAGCATTTTGACAAGCATTTTTATGTTACTCTGCTCTTAGCCTTGGTACTACATTTATAGAATCACAGAAATGGAAGGGCTTTAAGATGCTACTTATTCCTACTCCAACCTATAACTGAAGAAGAATTCCCTGTACCATACAGCTGAGGAGTGATCATCCACCCTTTGCTTGAAAACATTTAGGGAGGACCCTCTCCCTCTAGAGATAGTTACATTTTGTAACAGCCATAATTTCCAGGAAGTTTTTCCTAACACTAAACCTAAATGTTCTTCTTTCCCACTTCTATCCACTTTTGCTAGTCTTTCCTGCTGAGGCCAAACAAAACAAATCTTTAAACCCTAAAGAAATTGTCATTTTCCCCATGAGTTTTCTTCTTCAGGCTAAAAGCAAAACAAAGCAAAAACAACAACCAGTTTTATGAGAACTTTAATCAGTTCTCATATGACACAATCTGGTGGCCCTTCTGTTGAGGTTTGGGAACCATAATGATGAGGTTTGGGGTGTTTTGGATCCCAAAATACTGGCACTCTAGGTTCTGCCAAATGAATCCAAAGTAAAACAAAGTTTATTGAAGATACATCATATTGGGTTCACTCTTAAGGAGCCTAAATATTTGTATTTGTATTTTATATCTGTATTTGTATTGAGAAGCAGGTCAGATATAGAATCTCAACTAGACAGAGTCAGACCTGGATTGAATCTGAGCACCATCATGGAGATGAGATGGGATTTATATACAGAAAGACCATGGGAAAGATCTAGAGGTGGTCCAAGTAGTCTGGGAGGAGGGTCTAAGAAGGATCTTGATGGGACTAGGGTAACTAGTATCAGACAATGGAGGGCTTAGGTGGGAAGCAGGTGGGGCAATCCAGAGGTAACCAACAACGGAGGGTTAGGCTAGGTTAAGGGTAACAGATTTGAGTATAAAAGGCCAGATTAAGTGAGAACATTCAAGGGAAGTTCAAGGAGGTTCTCAGAGTTTCATCCTATCACCTCAACTTTTGGACTAGCCTCCCTGGATAATCTCAAACTTATTAACATTTTTCCTAAAATGTGGTGCCTTGAATTGAACTGAAATCAATAATCCAGATGTTGTCTGAGCAGGTCACTGCTGTTCCTCTAAACACATAGTTTTTGTTGGCTGTCATATCACACTGTAGAACCACATTGAGTTTACAATGTGTGAAACTCCCAGATACTGTTCAGATAAACTACTATCTAGTCATGCCTTTTCCAAGTTGAATTTGTAAGCTTGATTTTTTTTTTAACAGAAGTGAAAATTTTGCATTGCTTCCCATTAAATACCATATTGTATATTTTGGATGAATAGTCTAACCTGTCAATATCTTTTTAGATCATAACTCCGTCATTCAATGTATTTGCTATTATTTTTCTCTCAGCTTTGTCTCATTTATAAATTAGGTTACATGCCATTTTTCCCTTTATCCAAGTAATTAATAAAGATGTTAACTAATACAGAGCTAATTCTTGGTATTATGACTGGACCTCTTCTCATTAATGAATATTTTTTGCATTCAGTGATTCAAACAATTCTGAAACACCCTAGTTGTCCTATTATCTAACAAACATCTCTCCACATTTTATACAAACACGAACAATTTTGGAAATGCTTTACTACAATGTACTAGAACATCCACCACAACTGCTTTCCTTAAAAAAAAAAAAGAAAGAAGGTTAGTTTGATATGGTCTGATCTTGAAAAATCTATGCTGTCTCTTACTGACTGTTCTCCTTTTCCATATATTCAGTCAAATACCTTCAATAATACTACTTAGAATTCTGTAAGACATCAAAGTCAAATTTAGCATTCTAGAGTTCTAAGATTCTACTCTTTCACCCTTTTATGAAAATTAGGACAATATTGGTCTTTTCTCAGAGCATCACATCAAGTCAAGTTGTCAAACATATATGCCAGGAACTGTGGTAGAGATGGAAATAATTTGTATATCTATATCTATATCTCTCTCTATATATCTGGAAATGATATGAATACAAACAGAAATACATCCCCTGACCTCAAGGAACTTATATTTGAATGAGGAAGGACAGCATATTTACAAAAAAAGGTGAAAAGTGTAGAGGCATCCAGGGAGGGGAGAAGTGATTGGGAGAAAAGGTCTGGAGAGTTGGGAGTAGAAGACTGGGCTGTTCTGGGAGTTTTCCTATCAGAAGAAAGGACCACAAGCTCCAAGAGAGTTAGCAGCACAGAACAAATTGATTCACTTTTCCATATGGCCTGACAGCCTTTCAAGGCTAAGCATCTCTAGTTTCTTTATTTATTGTTCATATAAGATGGTTTCCAGATCCCTGTCACCCAGATGCTCCGTGATTTGTCAATGTTCTTCTCAAAATCTGGCAATTTAGGGATAAAAATGTTAGGTGATCATGGAAAACACAGAGCCTATAAATGTGCCCAACAATCTGGCCAGATGGGCATGGTGCGCAATAGAAGAGCCTAACACAGAAGGGGAAACAATGAATATTTAATGTCTTTAGATAAGAAATTGCTGGGTAAAGCTTGGGCAAATCCTGTTGGCTTAACACTGGGGAATTAATGTGTAAAAACTTTTATCATTAAAAACAAATTCTACGCTGTGAAAAAATGTAAAAAAGTGAAATGACAGAAGCTCCTATTCAGAACAAACCTCAGTGAGTTTCGTCACTGAGTCCCAATCCATCCCATTCCTGAAGAAAAGTCCCACTACCACACACTCAGACCTTACTTAAATACCTCCAGTGAGAGGGAATCCAGGCACCAGGCAAAACCCTGAGGATTCAAAGACAATATTGAAATAGTTCCTGCTATTATGGAGTTTATATTCCATTGGGAAAGACAAATATGTATCTCTAGGCATATATAAGATAGATAAATCCTAATTGGGGAGGGGAAGACACCAGCACTTTGGTGCGTAGTAGGAAAGGTCACGTACAGAGCTTGAGGTGAATCATAAAGAAAACCAGAGATTATAAATGGTGGAGAAGGTAAAAGACAGACTAACCACCACCACCACCACCACCATAATACCTATGGTAAATTAGCATGGTCTTGGAACAAGCCTAGACCACCTGAGAAGAAGACACCAGGAAGCTGCTTTTGAGAGAAGACATCCTTTATTGTTCTATCACATGTATGGGAGAAGCTTCTTCCAACTGACTATGTAGTTGACACAGCCTGCATCTTTAAATACACCAGACAGTTGGGGCACAGTTGAGCTAGAGAGCTTTCTAGTACTGTCCAGAGGTAAAAGTCTTGTGTACTGACAGCAGGGGTGCCATGAAGTAAACAGGAGGGAAGAAAGGGCCTGAGGGTCTCCTAGCCCTGCCTGTCCCACTTTAGTGCAAGTAACTTCAAGAAAATGGGCTTGGAGCACAGAATTCTAGGTTGGATGTTGCAACCAGCCCAGTAGGGAAATCTTGTGAATTCAGGGTCCCAGGATGGAAACCAGGGGCAAGGGGAGAAGGTAAGCAGAAGGTTCTGTGGACTTGAAACTTGATGGGACTAATGCTATGTATTCTGTTTCCCTCACCAAGTTTGTTATTGCTGTAACTTTGAAATAAATATTTCTTGCAAAACTAATCTCATGTTAAGCAGTTAGATGAAACTGGGTTGTCTGGATTCCCAAGACTGGAGAAAATAACTGAGTCAATTGCAGAGAGGAGAGAGCCTCACCCTACTCCCTAAGGGTATTGGAGAAGCCTGTAAGAAGGGTGAAGTGTATCACACCTGGCCTTCAGGCAGTGGCTGTTAGAGTAGCCATTGTTAATATGCATGTATTTACAAAGCACGTTTAGGTTCGCCAAGAGCTTTACATACCTTATCTCATTCGAGCTTCCCAAAAACTTAAGATGCAGGTGCTGTTATTAACTTTGTTTTACAGATAAGGAGGTTGAGCCAGTTTACGCAACTTGCCCAGGGTCACATAGCTAATAAATAGCTGAGGTAGTTTCAAACTCAGACTGTCCAGACACCAAGTCCTAGAATCTATTCACTGAGACACATAGCTTCTGGGGGTGGAAGGGGATGTCAGAAGGATGGAGCAAATGCTGTAGCAGAAAGGTGGAAGACGGAGTGTCATTTATGAGGGATAACAAAAAGGCCAGTCTGTCTGTACACTCTTAAAAGATATCAAAATATAGGCATAGTTGGTCAGCTGAATTTATCAAGGAGAGTTAAATATCCTTACTATCTTTTTATTATCTTGAATATCATATTCTTAATAACTAGTTTCATCCTGCCCTTTCTAGTTCAAAAGACATAGGAGCATCTATTTTGAGCTGCGCAGTCATTATGCTTCGGAGAGAAAACAGAAACAGAACATGATTGATCAGTTCCACCTTCCCCCAGTTGTCAGTTACCATCATCATACCACCCACTAGGAGTAGTCATCCTTTCCCTTTGATTTTACTTTTCTTTCCTCGCCATAGAGATTTTTTTAAAATGACAAGCACAATTCTTATTTTTTAGTATTTTTACCCAGTCTCATCATCCTTACCTCAGTGTGAGCTTTTAGCATTTTCTGTCATTTTTCTTACCTAACCGGATTGTGTTACACCTCTGTACTTGTCCCATATTATATGTCCTTGCTTCTATATTCTTTATATTTCTTTTTAAGGTACACTCAAAATTTTATTTCCTCTGTGGGGTGTAGGGATCTTGATGAGTAAATAGCTCTTTATGAGATTTTTGGAGGGGATCTGTGAGCAGCACCTGCAGGTTTGTAGTGGATTGAGGGGTGGTTAATCTTTGTACACCTCACAGGTGTAGTTTTCTCACCACCTTGCTGTGCATTTTACAGATCACACAGTAGCATAGTTTCAAATACGGATTGGGAAGCACAAAGAAGAGGAAGTCTGATGGTTGTGGCTCCCGTCAAGTTGTAGCTGATGAACTTTTTGATGACCTTGTCCTTGGGCATGCAGCTGGTACAAAGAGTGTACTTGGATGGGCTACAAGTGACCGCATCTCTCCTTTATGTACCTATTATCCCTCCTCTTCTTGATTATATTGTGAGTGAGAAGACTAATTCTGAAAAAATAAAAATATTTCCTTTTATATATTTAGAATTTCATACCTGAGAACTAATTATAACTTCACACATAGACTTTTAGTCTATAAGGATGCTTCTTATCTTTCCTCTGAACCCTTTTAAATCTGTTCTCAAATTTAGGGAGATTGCAAACATGTGCCTGGCATTCTCCTTCTAGAAGAAAATAGTCATTCCTTCCGAGGTTATCATTAATCCTACTCCAGTCAGAACCTCAGAACCCAGATAGTGAAAATTATATTCAGAACAGATTTCCCTCTTGTTGCCTCCTCTACTTCTTGAAGGATTAAATTATCATTGAATTATTATTTGCTTTTCTTCTGGCAGAGAGAACATTTTCAGCAGACATTTGGATTCTTGAAGTTCCTCGTCACTATGACATTATTGCCTTGGTTTTAGACTTCTGATTATTTTCCTAAATTCTACATCTACTTTGTCTTCCTCTACAGATGGTCTGTAGATGTCTTGATGACAAAAGGTTCTTTTGTCCCTCTGTTGATATTCACTCAATTGCTCACAACAATGCTTTTCCTTTCTGATTCTTGGATTCCTTCACACAAGCATATCTTTTTAATATGCAATGCTATTTTTTGTTTTCATAATATGTACTCATCCAGAATCTTATTTTACTCATGCATATCATGATACAAACTTTCAGTATATATGGACTCTTAGTGAAGTTTGCTTGTTGCCTAAACTTTTGAATTTATGTAGAGATATTTAGAAGTCATGAGTTTTTCTACTGCCTCTTTTTATAGATTTTGACTTCTGTGAGTTTCTGGGTATCTCAACAACTAATACATATATACATATATACATATATGTACACACACATATATGTATATATATATACACACATAGCTATGTGTAAGCAGTTTTTTTGTTTGAAAATAGATTTAAAATCATATTGAAAAATTAAAATAATTCTTCTGTTATAAATCTTGGAGGCATCAAGGTACACTGCTAATAGTCAAGTAGCATGGGAGAGTGCTGACCCTTATTCAAGAAGGTTAGAGTTTACTTTGAGCCTCATGCACTCACTAGATGTGACCCTAGGCAAGTCACCTCATCTTTCTATCACTCATTTTCCTCATCTGTAAAATGGAGGAAATAATAACATCTACCTCACTGCACATTTTAAAGCACTATATGAGTGCTATCTCTTAGCTGAGGTCCACTGGGGCTCCTGTGCTCCAAACCCCATTCTTTTCATCAGCAAGTTCAAGCTTTGGCTCATTTCAGGTTGACAGCAGTCAGTATTTCTTTAGCTTCCTAGGGTTCCTAAAAGTCTAAGCCCTTTTATGACATATAGTGGGGATGCAAGCCCACGGTTTTAACAGAAAAAGATGTCAAAGGATAGTCAGAGATTCCAATCATTTAGTCTTGTCCTTCAACATCAGTAAAGAACATTTAGCCTACTCTGCTTTCCATTCCATTCCATTTCCTTCTTTCCATTTTTTTTTTTTTTTTTAGTATCTTGATATTACATTAATTCCAGTTGCCTTGCTATGGATTTGTCTGTCTAAGTCTACCTTTCTCAGGCCATGATCTACTTTTCTAGGTCTTGTTTATAGGAGGTGTGCATTCCTATATGAGTTTATGATTAAGAAGAGATCTTCTACCTGCAAACAACTGAGATCAATGATTCATGGAATCCTGACACCAGATTATAGCCTTGGAAAATCCATTCTATCCCCTCCATAGTGCTCTCAAAAAAATCTAACTGAAACTTATTTGGGTCTCCCAACTTCCTAGGTAGCATAGTGGATAGAGTGCTAGGCCAGGAGTCAGGAAGACCTAGGCTCAAATCTGGCCTCAGATACTTACTAGTTGTGTGACCCTGAGCAAGTCACTTAACCTTGTTTGCCTCAGCTTCTTCATTGGTAAAATAAGTTGGTGAACCACTCTAGCATCATTGCTAAGAAAATCCCAAGAGTCAGACGCAACTGAAAACAACAACCAACTATGTTCCAGGATGGGGCCGGTGCCCTCCCCTCCTCTTCCTTCTTCACCCTGAGTCCATTCTTTCCATAAGCTTCCTCATCCAACCAAAATTCTTTAGCATTCTAGATACCTGGAGAGTCACTTCTTAACCATTTCACCTTGCTCCTATTCGACATTTTTTTTTCTTTTCTTTTTGGCTGGTGTCTTCAGTATTGTAGCTCCTTTGGAAACTGTTCTGTTTCCTGCCCTGGCCATTTCTTTCTCTTCTTGCTACTCCACTGAAGCAGATATGATCATATCATACTTTTAACTTAAGTCCTATTTCAGTCATCTCTTCTATCTAAGCCATGCAGGCAATGAGCTCTGGGACTCGAACACATGCTAACTCCCTCTGAGATCACACTGCCTTGCTACATGTCTTACCTTTTCAGAGAGCATTTGATTCTGAACTCATGCTCCCAGGTGATCCTAACCCTAGCTAACTATTTCTTAGTTAGACTATCAGAAATGAATAAATGATAGGGATTAGGCAACTTTTCCACCTTTCAGTTTTAGGTGATATACTCTTCCTATCTGCTTTCTTCCCTTATGTGGATAAATCCTAAAGACTTTTATAATACAATAATTACAATAACATGAAGTTCTTCAACCCCCCCTCAATAATCAGGCACAGTTATTTCACCCCTAATATCCAAAGAATAAAATACCAAGTATGTGGGGATAATGATTATCCTATTCCTATGCCTGAAAAATAGGCCAAACTGAAAGTTATTTGATTTGATATTAATTCGCAGCAGCAATTGATGAGATCATGCAGAAATCTCTGTGCAGTCACATTCCACGTCTTTTGGATGAGAACCAACTGGAGTCTAGCAGTGGAAACTAGTGTACCTTGGACCTCAGCCTTGACATAACCTTGTAACTGGAATCCTGCCAAGCAGTAGCAACAGGAAGTGTAGTTAGAGAGAAGTTTAGAAATGGTTCACTTGTATAGTTTGTCCAAAGTAGACAGTGTCAGATGAAACAAAAAGTTAGACATGCTGAATTCTTTTAATCTGCTTCATATAGAACCCATGAGACTTTTCCACATCAGCTTTTTTAAGGAAAGAACTTGCTGTGATGGGTATATGGCCTTGGGAAAAATGTTGGCAGGACAAATGCCTGATAAAGGCGATATTCCAATTCCAGTATTCAAAGAAACTAAGATGTATGTTGGTAACATTTTCTCTTTGTGAAGAGTGGTATAAAGTGCTTCCATCACCAACATGAAATTCAAACTCTTAGAAGCCAAGAATTATTTTGACCTGTAAAATGAACTTTTGTAAGAGACATTTACCATCATTAGCATTTCCTAGATCCAAAAACAAAACAACAGTATAAAAAAAAAAAAACAAACAACCCAAACTAAAACAAACAAAAAACCTTTTAGATAATAAATAAAATCTTCAAAATAATAGATCTATTATCTCATCAGTTTAGATGTTTGTCCCATACCTTCCTACTCTGTGTGTTACTTAGCCATACCCTTTCAAAAATTTGCCACAGAAGGTCTACCTGAAGTCCTGGAGGCTATCCATGCTTTCTCTTGTCACTGAAAGGTTTTCTATTCAGTCTCCATATGTTCGTGATCCCACTTAGGGTTTTCTTGACAAAGATACTGGGATGGTTTGCCATTTCCTTCTACAGCTTATTTTTCAAATGAGGAGCTGAGAGGCAAAACAGGGAAAAGTGACTTGCTCAGGGTCACACAGCTAGTAAGTATGTAAGGGCAGATTTGAAATCAGAAAGATGAATCTTCCTGATTTCAGTTCCTACATTCTATCTACTATGCCACTGAGCTGCCTCACTGCAAGGTTTCCAGTGTAACACTCTGACTTTTTACTGATCACTCTCCATTTTTGCCACTTGATGAGGTCTTATTTTCTTCTTACAGTATAATTCTTGGATGACACTTTTCATTTATATTCCTTAAAGTTCCTCATTGGTCATATATTAAAGTCTGTCTAAACCTACCTTACACTTATCAGTTTCCCTCTGCTTTATACATTCACTAAAAATTTGACAGAGGCAGTTATATTCTGTGTCTTGCTTCTATGTAGAAAAATTTGTAGAATGTTAGCATTAAAAGCTGGGCCTTTCCTTTCGTGGTGCTTGTCATGCTTAAATGCCTATGAATTTTTTGAATAATAATACTATGAATATGGTATTTTGTTGTAATTATTCAGTTGTTTCAGTCATGTCCAACTCTTTGTGACTCCATTCGGGGTCTTGTTGGCAAAGACACTGGAGGGGTTTGCCATCTCCTTCTTCAGCTCATTTTACAGATGAGGAAACTGAAGCAAACAATGCTAAGTGATTTGCCCAATGTCACACAATGAATAAGTGTCTGAAGCCAGATTTGAACTCAGGAAGATGAGTCTTCCTGACTTCAGGCCCAACACTATCCAATGTATCACCTGGCTGCCCTACTGTGGCACTTTAAGGTTTTGCAAAGTACCATACAAATGTTATTTCATTTACAACAATGCAGTCAATAGACCTCACGACAACTTTGGGAGGAAGATACTATTATTATAGCCACTTTACAGAAAAAGATACTGACATAGAAGTATAAGTGACTTACACAGGGTCACAAAGTAAGACTGGATTTGAATTCAGGTTTTCCTAAATTCAGCTCTAGAGCTTCATCTACTGCACCACCTAGTTGCCTGTTTCCATTTTTTTGAAGAGATTATTTATAAGATGAAGGCATGAGGCTTTTAAGCAATCTACAGGTCTCTGACTATATTCTTTCTTCCTGAATCATTTATTTCCCACCCCACCTTCCCCCCTCACCTTCTCCTACCTTACCGTGAGAGTCACAAGATATCAAAGTACCTTCTGGTTGTTCCAATTCCTTAAAGCTCTGCAGAGGAAGTTCTAATGTATGTTGCAGTATATTTATCGCCAAATTAAAAGTGTATTTCTCATATTTGTATTGCTAAATTGAACACAAGAATAAATGTAGAAATGAGAGAGAAGGAGGCTAATCTAATCAGGTAGGGAAATAGTATCTTTTACCTTATCACCTAGTAAAGATTTTGCCTTCCATTTATGATCTCATTTATCATTTACATTTTGCTAGGGGCAGTGACTAAGACTGAAGTTGTCATTATCAGAGATTAATGAATTGCTTTGACCAAGAATCATAGAAAGAGCTAAATAGGCAGAAATAAATATTCAGATCAAATGTTTCAATGAACAAATCCAGTTTTACTATGAAGAAGTAGCCATTGCTACTGCAATTCACTAGATGACTCCACATCTGAACTTTTATACATTATATTCTTACTCAAGAAGAGTTAAGTATGTAGTTGAAAATGAATCCTTTTGAAAATAGCAGGAATCTTTAAAAAAACTAAACATTATTTTATTCAATGAACAATTTTTTTTCTCCCCTTCCTACCTCTGCCACTAGAAAAACACTTCTTGTTCTGTTGTTCAATTGTGTCTGACTCTTTTTTGTGAACCTATGGACCATAGTACACCAACACTCTCTATGGGATTTTATTGGTAAAGATATTGGAGTGGTTTTCCTTTTCCTTCCACAGTGGATTAAGGCAAACAGGAGTTAAATGACTTGCCCACAGTTACACAGATAGTAGGTGTCAGTTTTTAATTCAAGTCCTCCTGACTCCAGGGTCTAGGGCTCTATCTTCAATGCCTCCAAGAAATACACACCATTCTCTCTCTCTCTCTTTCTCTCTCTCTCTTTTTCTCTCTCTCATTCACTAAAAACAAAAATAAAATTCTAATAACAAATATACATGGCAAAGCAAAAAAATATTCTTGCATTGGCCATAACACCACACATACACGAACACACACACACACACATACATATTATATAATGTGATAGGATGTGATAAATGAAATTATATGATATGATATTAATATATCTCATTTTATATCATGAGTTCATCAACCTCTCTTTTAGGAGGTGGATGACATGCATCATTATTAGTCCTGACTGATCATTTCTCTGATCAAAACTGTTAAGTCTTTCAAGGATGGTTTGCTTTATAATGTTGTTATAGTTGCTGCTACAGTGGGGTTTTTTTGGTTTTAATTCTCCTCCTTGTCTTGTTCTGTTCACTTCACTCTGTATCGAATAGGTCTGTTCAAAAGAAGTAGTCAAGGGATGGCCCCTTTAATGAGACAAAGAAGAGAAAAACATCAGACTGGGAGGGAAACAGCAACAGTTGCTATTGATAATCACTCTGAAGCCAGGAGGGTCCAGAAGAGAGTCTTTAGGCAGGGGACAGGGGGCCCATGGTGTCTGAACTACAGAGTACAGTAGGCTCAAAGTTCAGAGAATGGAAGACAAGGGAAGTAGAGGCCAGGGAAGGAAAGGCAAGGCAAGGGAAGGGAAGGGAGGGCAAGGAAAGGCAAGGGAAGGCAAGGAAAGGCAAGGGAAGGGAAGGGAAGGGAAGGCAAGGCAGATTAGGCGGTAAAACCCAAGTCAACTGGACATCTTTTGGCCATCCAATTTTACCTTCCTTTGGAGAGGAGAATAAAGGGGAGGGGGAGACAGACAGGAGAAGAGGAGCTGAGTCTACTCACAGGGTTATATTCATCCTTCCTTGAGGAAGAAGACCATGCCATCAGAGAAATGATGACATGACTTGCACTTGACTTCATTTTGAGTGGGCAAAGGCTGTGCAAGGTCATCAGTGAGGCTATAAATATTGGTCTCCTCTGGAAGAGGGACCTATTTTATGTTGATTTTCAGTGTTGCACATGTAGAATGCCAGGAGAGGAAAAACTAAAGAAAAGTAAGATAATTTTTGGGGTGACAAATACCATTAAAATCTGTTTTTCATAGTTAGAAATTGATGGTTCTTGCAGTACTCTACAGAAGTCAGTTTGAAAGCTCCAGACTATAGGCCTTACCTACTGCTAAACATTGCCCTCCATAAAGCTCAATGACTAGGGGGTGGATAAGAGGAAAAATAATCTCCTTACTATGTTTATACCTTGTCTGGTAATATACAATAGGTGGAGTGTTTCTTGAACTCAAAGAAAAACATAATTAAAGCCTAAGGATTTTTTTTTCCTTTTCTCACACAAAAGCATTGCAGATCCTGTTGTCAGCCAGCTCAAGTTACACCCTTTTGCTAGATTGCCTGATATATGTGTAAAACTTGGAATTTGTTGAGCTTTTTCAGGCTGTTAGGCATTTGTGGTTCACTGCTGATGAAGTATTACTTTCAAAAGGATTGCAATAATCCTGAGAATTTAACACAGGAAAGTTGGTGCAGGGAAAGCCTTCTTGTTGAGGACATTCAAATGTCACATGTTAATTTCATGACATATATTTATATCACCTACATTAAAAAAAATCTATGAACACTTGACTTAATGATCACCGCAGAATTTCAGGATCCCTAAATGGTTCTCAGAGGCCCTTTAGTCCATTTCACGCCTCAATATGAATTCCCTCTTTTGATATTCTCAGCGAGTGACTGCTCAGACTTCACTTGAAAACCTCTGGGACTTGGGAGAGAGTCTATTTTCTGCTGAGGTAGCCTAGGCCAATATTTAAGTTAGGAAGTTTTTCACTATTATCAGGACATATTTTCTCTGCCAGTTCTCCTCATTGCTTCTAGATCTGACCTCTCCCATAGAGATAAGGACTGGATCTTGATTTCTTTTGTAAAGAGAACTACTAGATGAAGAAATTCACTCTACCACGCAAGTTGGCACCTTCTCTGAAATTTAGAGTCCTAGAGAATTTCCTAGAGCCCTGAAAGATTAGGTGAATTGCCTAGGACAAACAGAATTAATCTAATCCTTTTTCTACGCAACAGTCTTTGAAATATTTGAAGACAACTATCATCTTCCCACCCTCTTCTCGTTTCCAAGTAAAACTTCTTCAGCTACTTCAGCTGTTATGGGATATGATCTTGAGGTCCTTTACCATACTGATGTGCTGCTCTAGAACACCTGTCAAGAAGTTATGGCAAGAGGGTCAAATCCAGCCCACCACTTGTTTTTATATGACTGAGCTAAGAATGTTTTTGTTATTTTTTTTTTACATTTTTAAATACAATAAGACTTAATTTAAAAATCTAACATCCATTCTTGGCTCTCAGAGGCTATACAAAAACAGGCAACTGCTTGTAGTTTGCTTCCCTGTGCTCTTAAGATATTCCTGATTGTCAATATTTATCCCAAAATGTGACTTCCAGTATCAAACATGGCACTCTAAATATGCTTTAAGCAGAACAGAGCACAGGGCTACTATCTTTTCTTTTATTTTGGATAGTTTACTTTTAAATAAAGCTCAAGGTGACACTAACTTTTGCAGATGCTATGTTACACACTGCTGACTCATAATGAACTCATAGTCTAATAAAATGTCTAGATCTTTTTACATACAAACTGATATCTAGCCATAACTCAAAGGGCATGAATCCATAAAGATTATTTTTTTTTACTCCAAGTGTAGATTTTGTATTTGCTTCATTAAGAAAAAGAATAACTTCAAACAGATGTCTTTGTTTATTGATTTCCTGCTTTTTTTTTTTTTTTTGCAAAACATTAGTTTCTTTCTGCCCTGCCCTACCCATTGAGCCTTGTTTGGCAGAATGGCTCTTCTATTCTTTCTGCAAAAGATGGCCAAGCCTCAGGTCAAATCTGTGAATCACATATTTAGGCAACCCACATACACATCCCTAATGAATAAAATTGTTATTGTTATTATTTCTCTACTTAGATTTTCTTTAGTTTGAATTTATTTCTCTTACTATTGTGAATTTTTCTTTTTATTTTGTCTGATAGCATGAGTAATACTCCTACATTTATATGCTCATCTTATTCATAATAAATTTTCTTTTATCCTTTCGTTTGTGTTCATATATGTATTTCTTGTATACAAAAATTTGCTGTATTTTATTTTCTTATTCATTCATTCAGGTTTTTAAAAAGTTATGAATTTAGTCCATTCACATTTTAAATTGTGATTCATAGGTGCATGCTTTTCTGTATGTGTGTGTGTGTGTGTGTGTGTGTGTGTGTGTGTGTGTGTGTGTGTGTGTGTGGTTACTTTTATTCACTTCTTTTAAATCAGTCTGTTATTCCTACAAATACTTTTCCTTATGGAATTTTGTTATAGGTTTATTTCTGAAGGTTTCCTTCTTCCCCTGTATTCTCCAGTGATATTTCAAATTACTTGAATTAAGTAAATGTCTTAATTGCATTAACTTGCTATTTTCCTTCCTCTTTTGATATTTCATTTTTTGTAACCAAATAAACATGCATTTCAAATTGTCCCTATCCTCTTGTTTTCTCCAATTTCTTAGGTTTACTTATGTTACTTATATTTTTGTTGTTACTGCTGTCTTTTTCTTAGATATTTTCATTCATTTTCTCTTTTTTCTACTTTCTATCCCCTTTTGGTTTAGTCTGAATTATGTTTTTATTTTTCTCTTTTTATTCAAAATCCTTCTGAAAAGGAGACCTCCAATGTATAATCAGTAGCATAGTGCTTGCCTTCTCAAGGGGGTGGAGGAAGAGCAGGAGAGAGGGAGAGAATTTGAAATTCAAAAATTTTGAAAAATGAATGTTAAAATTTTTAAGTGTGTAATTTGGAAATATTTAATGAAGAAAATATTTCAAAAAGAGGATAGATCTACCAGAAAGTAACACCTATATCTGAATTTTTTCCTCTATTTCATTTCTGTGCTACTGTGTTTCTTACCCCATCCTCTGTGACATTGGTATATTTATTTGTTTGTTTATTTGTTTTGATGATATCTTTTTTTCACACTTAAAAATATCAATTCAAGAAGGAAACCACATAATACATTGGGAGCCACCCTGCATATCAAAATATGGGACTTAGTCCCAGCCCCTTGCTTTACATAAATTCTTGGTGTTGCTAAAGTTAGGTTAAATTATCTCTAGCTTCAATTTCTACACTGCTCTCCTGTGGAACCCATGCATTCCACTCTTGGAATAAGATGAAATCATACCCATTCCTCTTTTAAAAAATATACATTTTAAGTTTCCTATCTCTACAGAAATTCTCTCTTTCTCTCTCTCACACATGCACACACACACACACACACACACACACACACACACACAAACACACCCATACACTTACCACAACCACCTCCACCATAAAAATATTCTTTAATGGTACATTTTAATTCTTCCTCTGCAGAAGAAACTCACCTATTAGTCCTATCTTGGCTTCTCTTCTCCATCACATTTACCCCACTCTCAGCTTTCAACACTTGTGAAAGGTAAAGAAAATGATGATTTCTTCTCTGTTCTCTGTCAGGCCAGATGTATAGATGTCCAGATCATCTTGGTCTCTTCCTTCCCCTCTCCCTGCTCAAGTGACTTCCTGAGGCAATTCCTCCCACAAAATAGATTGTCTTGTTTAGAGAGAAGTGAGGGATTTAATTTTCTATAAGTTTCTTCTTCATTTCTTCTGCTTCTTTTTTTTTTTAATCAATTATTTATTTATTTATTTATTTAACTTTTAACATTCAATTTCACAACATTTTGGGTTCCAGATTTTCTCCCCTTTTGTCCCCTCCCCCCACCCCAAAACACCAAGCATTCTAATTGCCCCTATGACCAATCTGCTCTCTCTTCTATCATCCCTCTCTGCCCTTGTCTCCATCTTCTCTTCTGTCCTGTAGGGCCAAATAACTTTCTATATCCCTTTATCTGTATTTCTTATTTCCTAGTGGCAAGAACAGTACTCAACAGTTTTTCCTAAAACTTTGAGTTCCAACTTCTCTTCCTCCCTCCCTCCCCACCCCTTCCCTTTGGAAGGCAAGCAATTCAATATAGGCCAAATCTGTGTAGTTTTGCAAATGACTTCCATAATAGTCGTGTTGTATAAGACTAACTGTATTTCCCTCCATCCTATCCTGTCCCCCATTACTTCTATTCTCTCTTTTGATCCTGTCCCTTCCCATGAGTGGCAACATCAAATTGCTCCCTCTTCCCCATGCCCTCCCTTCCATCATCCTCTACATCCTGCTTATCCCCTTATCCCCCACTTTCCTGTATTGTAAGATAGGTTTTCATACCAAAATGAGTGTGCATTTTATTCCTTCCTTTAGTGGAATGTGAGGAGAGTAAACTTCATGTTTTTCTCTCACCTCCCCTCTTTTTCCCTCCACTTATAAGTCTTTTGCTTGCCTCTTTTATGAGAGATAATTTGCCCCATTCCATTTCTCCCTTTCTCCTCCCAATATATTTCTCTCTCACTGCTTCATTCCATTTTTTTAAGATATGATCCCATCCTCTTTAATTCACTCTGTGCACTCTGTCTCTATGTGTGTGTGTGCGTGTGCATGTGTGTGTGTGTAATCCCACCCAGTACCCATATACTGAAAAGTTTCAAGAGTTACAAATATTGTCTTTCCATGTAGGAATGTAAACAGTTCAACTTTAGTAAGTCCCTTATGACTTCTCTTTGCTGTTTACCTTTTCATGCTTCTCTTCATTCTTGTGTTTGAAAGTCAAATTTTCTTTTCAGCTCTGGTCTTTTCATCAAGAATGCTTGAAAGTCCTCTATTTCATTGAAGGACCAATTTTTCCCCTGAAGTATTATACTCAGTTTTGCTGGGTAGGTGATTCTTGGTTTTAGTCCTACTTCCTTTGACTTCTGGAATATCATATTCTGTGCCCTTTGATCCCTTAATGTAGAAGCTGCTAGATCTTGTGTTATCCGGATTGTATTTCCACAATACTTGAATTGTTTCTTTCTAGCTGCTTGCAATATTTTCTCCTTGACCTGGGAACTCTGGAATTTGGCCACAATGTTCCTAGGAGTTTCTCTTTTTAGATCTCTTTCAGGCGGTGATCTGTGGATTCCTTGAATACTTATTTTGCCCTCTGGTTCTAGAATATCAGGGCAGTTTTCCTTGATAATTTCATGAAAGATGATGTCTAGGCTCTTTTTGTGATCATGGCTTTCAGGTAGGCCCATAATTTTTAATTGTCTCTCCTGGACCTATTTTCCAGGTCAGTTGTTTTTCCAATGAGATATTTCACATTAGCTTCCATGATTTCATTCTTTTGGTTTTGTTTTGTGATTTCTTGGCTTCTCATAAAGTCATTGGCCTTCATCTGTTCCATTCTAATTTTGAAAGAACTATTTTCTTCAGTGAGCTTTTGAACTTTCTTTTCCATTTGGCTAGTTCTGCTTTTGAAAGCATTCTTCTCCTCATTGCCTTTTTGAACCTCTTTTGCCAATTGAGTTAGCCTATTTTTCAAGGTGTTATTTTCTTCAGCATTTTTTTGGGTCTCCTTTAGCAGGGTGTTGACCTGCTTTTCATGCTTTACTTGGATGTCTCTCATTTCTCTTCCCAGTTTTTCCTCCACCTCTCTAACTTGATTTTCAAAATCCTTTTTGAGCTCTTCCATGGCCTGAGCCCGTTGGGTGGGCTGGGATACAGAAGCCTTAACTTCTGTGTCTTTCCGTGATGGTAAGCATTGTTCTTCCTCATCAGAAAGGAAGGGAGGAAATACCTGTTCACCAAGAAAGTAACCTTCTCTAGTCTTATTTTTTTTCCCTTTTCTGGGCTATTT
Source organism: Notamacropus eugenii (assembly GCF_028372415.1). Classification (NCBI taxonomy): domain Eukaryota; kingdom Metazoa; phylum Chordata; class Mammalia; order Diprotodontia; family Macropodidae; genus Notamacropus; species Notamacropus eugenii. Next base: position 297,974,083 of record NC_092875.1, on the reverse strand, counting down.
CCCAGCCAGTGACTTGACTTCTGAATATTCTCTTCACACCCACTTTGCCTCCAGATCATCCCAGCCAGCTCTTGGGGTCTGAGATTCACATGCTGCTTCCCAGCCTCAGGGCTTTGGGCTGGGGCGGGGCTGCTATTCAGTGTGAGATTAAGTTTAGGTGCTCAGGTGGGGGCAGGGCCACCACATGGGACTCAGTTCCTTCAGGGGGTTTATGCAGAGACCTTCAACAATGGATCCGAGCTCCTGCCTACTTGGGGAGCCCTGGTCTATTCCCGCCTCTGCTGCTGCCTCCTGAGGGGATCTGAGTTATGGGGGAACCCCACTCCCCTCTCTGCAAGCCAAGAAGACCCTCTCACCAACCTTTGGGGCCCATGGGTGTAGGGACCCGGGTGGCTGCTGGAGATTCCATCCCTGAAGCCCGCTCGGATCTGCTCCTCTGGGTGCTGTGTGGCCAAGGCCGGGCTGGGCTTGGCTCCGTGTCCACAGTGTGACGGACCTTTAGTGAGAGGTTTTCAGGGCACTCTGGAACAGAAATCTTGTCTGCTCTGTTTTTCTATGGCTTCTGATGCTCCAGAACTTGTTGGGAGTTCTTTTTTACAGATTTTTTTATGGGCTGTGTGTTCAGATCTAGCATATGTGTATCTTTCTACTCTGCCATCTTGGCTCCGCCCCTCCATTTCTTCTGCTTCTTTAAGATTCTTTCAGATCTTTAGCCCTGAGATAATTTTTGTCTCTTATGGATAGTCTTTTGCTCAATTCTTTATTCTTCAGTAAAATTTCTTTTTTTAAACAATAATATTAATGGATGAAAAAATTAACTTCATGGTTTTCTGGATAATTATACTTATTTATTTTTCTTATGTTACTCTGGATTATATGACATTCACATGTTCTTTTCACTTCTTATTCTTTGTGATAAGAATGCTTCAAATGCCTGTTTTGTTGAAAATCCATTTTTTTTGGTAATTGATGATTAAGATTGGCTTAACAGAATGTTATTTTGGGTCTAAACTTAAGCTCCTTTTCTTTTGGGAATATACTAGTCCATGCAGCATAAAGCTAAACAATTCAAAGTGACATTCTTTCATAGCTGAAGTCCTCTCTCCTGGCTGCTTGCAGTAACTGTTGTTTGTTTATTGTGAAATTTAAGCTCTACAGCCCTTGGAGTTTCAAGCATTTGATTTTTCTCTGATTTTAATCTATGGATTTAATAATTTCTTTGTTGCCTATATTCAAAAGTTCTGGATGGTGTTCTTATTTGTATGATATTCTTTCAATTTAGTAGTTAGCTTAAAAAAATGCTTTCCCAGCAGAACTGTGATCCTTAGGTTATGTTGCCGTATGCTGTCTTCAGTGTCAGTCCATTTGGCTTGTATAGAATTCAAGTGTTCTCCTAAAATTATGGTATTTTGCTTCTCTTTAAGAAAATTTTCTTCCACTTTTATATTTCTAAAAGCCAAAACTGCCATTATCTTTCAAAGAATCAGCCTCTTTGGAGTGATTATTCATTATCTGTTCTAATTTTTCTCCTTGAGAGAGAAATTGCAAAAAGATTATATTGCTGTAATATAGTGAGAGACCAACTGAGACTATGTAACCTAATTTTGTAGTGGGCTCAGTAAAAATGGTTTTCATGATTTTCTCTAGCTCAGCTAAGTAGCTCATGAATAGAAGTGAAGGAAGAAGATGGTAGGAGCAATCCAACTTTAGCATGACTAGAAATAGGCTGAGGGCAAGCAATTTGAGTGTTGAGGATAGTGGAGAGTTCCCTAGTTTTCCATTACTAGGGCAATGCTTAGTAGCCAATGTAGGAGTGATAACTTGGAGAAGAAGTAAGGGGTACAGTCACTGGAATTCAAAGTGAGAACAAAGAGCAGATTAAGGGTCATAGTGCATTAGGAAAAGATGGAATGATAGATTTTTATCCGATAAAAATTTTGGAGTTCATGAACTTGGAAGTGGAACTTGGAAGGAGTGATGGTAAGATCAATGTTATGATGATCTATGTGTGTAACTAAGGTAGGAGTAGAGCTAGCTATGAAAGAACTCATAAATGAATAGTTCAAAGAATTGGGAAGTTAGGGTAAATGAGGGAGTTGCAATATGTATATTGAAATCCTGTGCTATTAGGGTAAGAGTTGTGGTAGAGAGAGATTATGAACCAGACATTAAACTCCCTAAGGAATGAGGAAGAACATCCCAAGAGTTGATGCAGAAGAGCTACTAGGATTTGAATTGGGTGAAAGATTTAGATATAATGGACATCAAAGGAGGAAGGGCTACTGAATGATGATGATAGAGGGAGAATCTGGAAGTGACAATGGGGAGGGAAAGGCATTCTGACTCTCCTGTCATAAACAGTGAGTGAGTCAGAGGTTAGGAGTGATAATAAAACAGTATTGTAGGGGCAGTTAGTTGATGCAGTAAATAGAACACCAGCCCTGGAGTCAGGAGGCCCTGAGTTCAAATGTGACCTGATACACTTAACACTGACTAGTTGTGTGGCTTTCGACAAGTCACTTAATCCCAGTTGCTTTGCCTTCTCCTCTCCAAAAAACCCCCAGTATTGTAAAAGGGGGAGGAGGGCAGGCATTTAGTGTCATCTGGAGGTATCCAAGTCTCAGTGAATACCAGAATATCAGAGTGAGAAATTCCCTAGGCTATAAGAAAGGTCGTAGGGTAAGGTGTGGCCCCAGGGGAATGAAGTTAAGTGGTACTGGGAAGTGGAAGAAACAGGAGTGTTGTGGCTGTGGCTTCTAGAGTGAGGAAAAAGGTCCTATGGATGAAGACAGAGGTCCTAGTATCATAACTGGTGTAGAGAGGTGAGGAAGACCTTGGGAATAAAGACTGGGGCTTTATTGGTTCAGAGTACTGGGAAGTCCCTGGGTCAAATACCGAAACCAAGATGTCTCAAGAAGTAACAAGCCAGTTAGTCAACAAGCCTTTATTAAGTGATTACTATCCACCAGGCACTGAGCTAAGACCTGGGCGCACACAAAAAAGGTAAAAAATATGCCCACCCCTCAAGCAACTAAAATTCTAATGTGTGAAATAACATTAAAAAAATTGTATACACACTTATACAAACACATGTGTACATGTAAATAAACACATGTATGTTTATATAAGTATTTATACACACATACATATATATGTTTATATAGTCTGTACACACACACACACACACACACACACACACACACACACACAGTCTAAATGGAAGATATCTCATAGAGAAGCCACTAGCAATAAAGGGAACCAGGAAAGTACTCCTGAAGAAGATGGAACTTGATCTATGTCTTAAGGAACTCAGAGGGTGAAGGGGAGTAGGAAGAGGATAAAGATGGTATTAGGGACCAGGGCACAGAGGCCCTGGGGAAGGCCTTGGGGCAAAGTTTGAGGTCCAGCTGAAACAGGGCCCTGGGACAGCTTTGGGACAAAGACAGTGGCCAGAAGGCAGAGAGGAGCAATATAGGGCTCACACTTATTTCTAATCTTTTGAAAACTTTGTGGATACTTGCTCTATCAACCAACATATTAGCACTCCCTCCAAAATCTGTGTCATCTGCAAATTTAATAAGCATATTAATACATGTTGGTCAGTTTGGTCCTTTTACGAAGAAGAAAGGCAGAAAGGAGTAGGTAGGTTGACTGACAAGTCAATAAGTACAGACCTCGACACCAAAGGAATTCTAGAAATCTCTTGTGTATATCCTTATCCAGTCTTTTCATGACTGGTATTCTTGTCCTAAGTTGGTGCATTTGTAAAAGACTCCAGTTTCCTATGTCTACTTCAATATACAACCCTGTAGATATTAATGACTTAGCCACTCTGAATTAGCCAATGTTTCTGGATAGATCCAGTTTCCTCGATGTGTTACATTAACTTGTATAGTTTCATTTCTTAGAATCTGAACAATATTAGAACTCTAAGTTGGCAATGAGGAAGAATCATAAAATCTCCCAGGAACAGTCAGCAGAGGGAAGACTCAGGGGTGGTGGTGGTGTTGGTAGTGTTAGTAGGAATAGGAAGAAATGCCATATGGAAGAAGTATTAGACTTTTTCCTATTTGGCCACACAGGAAAGAACTAAGAGAAATGAGTGGAAGATGCTAAGATGAAAAATTCGGCTTAATGCCAAGAAAAACTTACTTAACATTAGAGCTTAGAGCTGTGCTGAAACCAGCCCTTGCCAGCCCATGAGAGCCTGTTGTTAAATTTTCAGCTGGAATATTTACATCTTGGAGATGGTCAAACACTACAAATCAGGGTTTGATTTATTTTGCTGATTGTCCAGACTTAAGAAAGTGATGAGGATGATGCTAATAATGCAGATTAAATTTAAAAGTGTGTTGTGTTTTCATTTTTTTCCTAGAGAGCTGTTCATTAAATATTTACCAGTACAATTCTGATTAAAACTTTCCAAAAGTGAAAAGAGATGAATTGGGAAGTAGGGGGTTTCCTTTGTTTAGGAGCCTGAATAAAAACTGAATGGTATATTTGTCAAGTACTTTATCAAGTATGTGATTCTGAGGTTTCTTTTCCAGTACAGTTTCTTAGATGACCACTGTTGTTCCTAAAATACTGATCCTGTTCTTGTTTAAAATCTATGAAACTCATGTTTTACAAAATGATTCCTGAGAGTTTTTAAGAGTGTCACATTTGGCATAGATTTCCTCCGTGTATATTTTGTCTGATACAGCCAAGTACCTTGACTTTGTCATCTTAAATGACATTTATACAGTCAGGGACTGAGTTGTTTGAGAACAAATGCAGTGATTCTAAAATGGATGATGAGAATAGATCATTATAAATGTGCTGAGAAATTCTCTGTTTTTTCCCACACATTTGTTATTTTCTTGTTCATTTCACATATGAATATCCACTGAATGATATGACATTCCTGGGTTTATGCCAAGCTTTCCACATATTTATTTTTTAACCTCCATTTCTTTAAGCTATTTTATGAGCTCAGTTAAATGCAGTTCTACAAGCATTTATTATGTTAAGATTAAAAGAAAGTGATACAAAACAATCATTAATTGCATACCTGACACGAACCAGGTCCTGTAATGATACTGCTCAGAATTTCTTGTCATATTACTTTGTAAGTGAAACAGATAATTTTGCTTCCTAAACTGCTTTCAACTGTGTCATGGCTAAGATGGTTTCTGAGTTCTCTTGGTGTCCTCATTGTGGTGACTGTCTTACATAATTTAGTCCTGCGCAGGAAATAGGAAGAATTAAGGTCAGTATCTCTTGCTTTTTCCATTTCACATTTGTTGTCATTCACAGTTTGAATAGGTCAGTTCAAAGCTGTTACAATTATACATAGTACTTACTTGTTATTATCCTTTCTTCTATTTTGATGTTGCTTTTGATAATATTAGTTGATGGTCTGATTTTACAGAGTGCTGATTTTGATAGAACTGCCACATCAATAACCACTTATTTCCTGTCAAGATATATCAATTTTCCATCTATCCATCCTTCCTTCCTTCCTTCCTTCCTTCCTTCCTTCCTTCCTTCCTTCCTTCCTTCCTTCCTTCCTTCCTTCCTTCCTTCTTCCTTTTGTGATGTTCAGAGATGTCATACTTAGCACTTTCTAGGTCTCTTTGGGAAGAAAATATTTATGACATACAAAAGTGTGAGGCTTCTGAGTAGATTACACATCTATTTTACATTTTAAACATGAATCACATTTGGTATCTTTATTTTTACCATTGAACCTTGTGTCCACCTTCTCACAGAAGTCAAAGGGTCAAGGAATGTTTTGAAAGATCTTATCAAACTATTAGTAGAATTTGTGGACCTTTTCATTCTCAGCTATAAATGCAAGAGGATGCAATTTTAATGGTGATAAGTTTGTTTTTATTCATCATGGGCACTTCATGGTGACAAGATCAAATTTGAAATGAAATGATGATTCTTATTGCCTTTGGGTGCACAATAAAAATAACTCAGCCAACTACATTTGCCAGAGTAGGAAAAGTTAAAATTTCAGGGAAAAAAATTTTGCAACGGATAAAGCTGGAGTTAAGAAGACCTGAGTTCATGTCTAGTCTCAGACATTTGCTATCTGTAACCTAGTTACCTATCCTAGGTAAGTCACTAAACCTCTCTTTGCCTTAGTTTTTCATCTGTAAAATAGAAATGATAATAGTAGCACACATATGCATATATATATACATACATACATACATATATATTTTATTTTGCAAACCTTAAAGTTCTATATACATGCTAGGTATTAAAATTACTTTGTTTTCTTGTTTCATTTTTCTTGGAAAGGTCAATGCTGATGTGAAAGCAGGAATTTTCTTCAGTACATACAGCTATGTAAATTGAATACTGGCCCATATCTACTCAAATTAATACTGTGAGTCTCTCTCTCTCTCTCTCTCTCTCTCTCTCTCTCCCTCCTCACCAATGACCAACTTCCTTTTTAACTTGTGAGTTCTGAATTTTTTTCCCTTCTAGCTCCTCCTCTGGTCATTGACAAGACAAACAATATAATATCAATTGTGCATGTGAAATCATGCAAAACATTTTCATTTTTGCCATGTTACCCACCTCCCCACAAAAAATTAACAAGAAAAATAAAGTTACAAAAAAATATGTTTTCTTACCCTCCCCCCATCATTTTTTATGGCACAGCAGTATAGTATGAAAATTATATACCACAGCTTGTTCAGCTGTTCTCTAGTTTATTGGCACCCTTAATTTCCACTCTTTTGCCCCTATGAAAAGAACTACTATAAATATTTATGTACATCTAGATCATTTTCCTTTTCCTTTGATCTTTCTGGGATACAGAGCCAACTGAAGTGTTGCTAGGTGAAAGGGTACGCACAGTTTTGTAGCCTTTTGGGCATAATTTAAAATTGTTCTCCAGAATGGTTGACTGGTTCACAACTCTACCAACAGTGCATTACTGTACCAATATTTCCATACCCCTCCAACATTTGTCCTTTTCCCTTTTGCTTATGTTAATCAATCTGATAAATGTGAGGTGGTACCTAAGATTTGTCCTAATTTGCATTTCTCTAATCAATGATTTAGAACATGTTTTCACATGTCTACTCATAGCTTTTGAATTATTTTTCTGAAAACTGCCTGTTTATTTCCTTTGACATTTATTGATTAGGAAATGGCTCTTATTTTTTTCATAAATTTGACTCAGTTCCCCACATATTTGAGAGTGAAATCTTCACCAAAAAAACCTTTTGTAAAACATTTTTTCCCTAATTTTTCATGTTCCTTTACATTTTGACTACATTGCTTTTATTTGGACAAAATCTTTTTAATTTCAAGTAATCAAAATTATCCCTTTTACCTCCCATCATCATCTCAATCTCTTTTTTGTCATTAACACTTCCCTTATGCATAGATGTGACAGGTAAACATTTCCATGCTCCTGTAATTCGCTTATGATAGCACTCTTTATGTCTAAATCACATAGCCTTATCTTAATATAGTGTGTAAGATGTTAGTGTATGCCTAGTTTCTGCCAAACTACTTTCCAGTTTTCCCAGCAATTTTTATTAAATAGTGAATTCTTTTCCACAATCCTTGACTCTTTGGGTTCATCAAATGATAGATTACTATGGTCATTTATTGCTATATATTGTTCATCTTGACCAGTTTCTTAAAACAAACAAAGCAACGAACAAAAACAAATGAGAGGAGTATCTAGACCTGTGATTTCATTTGTTTGGGGAGACTTCTTTTGAAGAAACTCTCCAGACCAATGAAGATCAGCAACTGTTCTACAACTATGAGCTTTACAAAGTGACTTAGGAGTATTAACCTGCTCAGGATTAAAACTCTAATAAGCATAAGGGACTTGAATCCAAATCTCTATTCCAAGGCAAGCCCTCTGTCCACTACTTTACACTGTTCAGTTTAGAGAATATTGCAACCTCAGTATCTGAAAATCGCTGCTGCTAACCATAAGAATACTAAGTCTTTAGGAATGTGAAGATACTGTTCAGGTAAAAAAGTGTTAGGTATCTCAGGGCAGAGAGGGCATCACCCTGAGACCATAGGCTGGCACTGACAGATATAGTAGAAAGTCTTAATGTTCAAAGTGATACTACTGCATTAATCCCTAGAACCTGACACCAGCAAGAAGTGGGGGAAGGAGAGGAAACCTGAGGGTTGTGATGCCCAGGAACAACTCTTAATCCAGCAGTCATTTAGTTCCCTTACTTCCTCCTCTCTCCTCTTTTTTACCTCAGAAATGTCTCCGTATTGAATGCAGGTAGCCTTTCATGACATTCTGAGATAAGATAATGAGAATCCTCTCCCCTAATAAGTGAATGTTTGCTCCCAAAATTTTATAGAAAGATGACAGTCCTCGTGGGAGAAATTTTTTACCCCCTTTCAACATTTTCCAAATAAAAAAAAAATTATTCCTTCATGAGATACCCCAGGATATCTGCAGCAAACACCAGAAACATTAAATGATATGTATGTAACAGTCATAGGTAATAACTGTGAATATATATTCTCCATATAGGTGTTTAATATATATCTTGCACATGAGAATTTCATGTATCAAGGTCCAAATGAAAATATTCATAAGAGTGAATACCATATAAAACAATAGTTCATGTAATAATCACATATTATAGATCAGTTATGTAGGCTTAACAAAATGCATATTTGTTACATAATAGTATATCAAAGTCACATAGTTACCAGACCTAGCTTACATGTAGAAACATAATAGATGTATGTATAGCAGTAGCACTTTTAGCAAAGGTGCATAATACAGTAAAGTATACTTTAGAGTAGAAGAATACATAGGCAATGTATAGCACACAGATGTATCATAGAAACGTCTAGATGGTACTATAGAGTGCTCGACCGGAAGCTCGAAAGACCTGAGTTCAAATCCTGTCTCAGGTACTAGCTGTATAACACTGGGAAAATCACTTAATATACAGCCTTACTTTCCTCATCTACAAAAAGGAGATAATAATTGAATCTACCTCCCAGGATCGTCTTAGGATAAAATGAGGTAACATTTATGAAAGATTTTGCCAACTTTAAAAGATCTATGTGAACATAAGCAATAAAAACAAGCTTCTTGCCCAGGGTCACACAACAGCCAGTAAATGTTGAAGGTAGAATTTTTTGGACTCCAAATCCAACACCGTCCTCCTCTCCACCTAGCTGCCTTATTGCTATTACAAAGTATCCATTAGAAAACTTCACCACTGAGTGTGATTTGGCCACATATATAACTTTCTCTTCCATTACTCCCTAAAGAATCATACATTAGTCAGTGGAAAGATATTTTTGGCATACTTATATGTCCTGATGTCACTTCTAAAACTCTGTGCATGATACTGTCAGACTCACTCTTTAGTTGTCTTTTTTTTTTTTTTTGGAGGGGGAAAGGCAAGGCAGTTGGGGTTAAGTGACTTGCCCAAGATGACACAGCTAGTAAGTATTAGATTCTGAGGCCTGATTTGAACTCAGGTCCTCCTTTCTCCAAGGCCAGTATTCTATTCACTGTGCCACTTAGCTGCCCCTATCAGTTCTAAAACTGCATGTGATATTGTCAAACTTACTCTTTATGTCTTTACCTGACCTTTTGGACCGACTCAGACCCATGAGCTTATTATAGTCCCAGTCCCAAGTTTATGGATGGCCCAAGAAGGCTATTGCCATTATCAGTTGCCATTGAATCAGGCTCTGTCTCTATATGTTGCTTGTCTTCTTCGGGGCCATATACAACTATAATGGTAATTTAAATGGGAAATCTTTCCCATTCATTAATAGGACCATGTGACCTGCCTGGGTCATGTGGAAGCCTGAATCACATGAATCTGAGTCACATGGAGCCTGTGATGGGAGGAACTTTCTGAAAGGGTGGAACAGGAAGAGGCAGAGCTAGAGCAGAGCTGAGAGGAGGTTAGTGAGAGAGCAGTCAGAACTGAAGGATGCAGGCAAGCCCACAGCTGGCTGTGAGCGAGAGAAGGGCATTTTGTTTAAGGGAGCTAGTTTATGGGAAGCCCAGCAGGGGGAAGACTTGGGGATGGTGTTGTTCTCTGCATTGCTATTGTGCATAAATTTTTGTTGCTATGATGGATTTGGCTTTCTGGTGTCCGAATGAATGTTTTGGTTCTGTCTTCCATGTAGAGAGTCTGCTGTATTCTGTGACTCAGAATTGCACTGGGATATTCATGGTCACCGTAGGTGCTGTGAATATCCCATTGGCACTACAACAACTGGCTTCCAGATTCAAGTCTCCTACATATCAATCTGTCAGTCAAGGAGCATCTATTAAGTAACGACTGTGCTAAGCACTGTGACAAGTACTGGGCAAGGAGCTCATATAGAGGATATATAGAGGATAAATGAAAGAAGTGAACAGAGGTAACTAAGACTCTTGATACCTTTCCAGACTTTTTACAAAACCTTAAGCCACCCTCCCCTTAATTCCATCTCTGCAAACAAGTGACATTAACCTCTTTTCAGTTCCTCACCCTAGACATTTCATTTCTTGAATTGCACATTTTTACTTTTGCATCCCATGCCTGGAATTCTCTCCCTCCTCATTTCTGACTCTTGCTTTCCCTTACTTTATTTATCTTTCATTCACAGCAAGAGATAAATTTCAATGGATTCAGAACCCATTATCAATAATTGTTCAGAATTTTTAATTTGTTACTCAATACAAAGATATTAATGTTTCAAAGCAGATAAAATCCTTAATAAAGTTTTAGGGGTTCCACAGTTGGTTAGCCAATCAACTTTCTGAGGTTCTTAGGGTGTGCTCCACTTCTAAAGTCCTATATAATTAATGATCCTGATAAGAAATATGTCAACCAAGGAAGACTAGTGCTGAATAATTAGAAAACTGACCAAACACTTGTAATTCAGTTCTAGTGGGAATGAAATACTTTGTTTATAAAGCTCAAATGGCACCAAGATTCTCTTGCAAATTTTATATGGGGAGTTTCATTACGTATAATTTTGTTGGTGTAGGGAAATAATAGTGAGAAAATTCCCTCTACCTCTGCAGATTAGCAATGATTCTGTGGTTTATAATCTTGGAGAGTTAGCAAGTATGCTATTTTTAATTCATGGAGAAGTCTAATCAGTACTTAGGAAGTAAATTAGGTCTACTACATTTCTCTTGTTCACATGCTTTCTTATCCTCTCAGAAAACCCATCTGAGTCTGATTTCCACTTATAGAATCAAGGTTGTCATTCTCCCGAAAGAATGCACTTGTTTGTATAATAAATAACTCCATACTTTTAAAGTTGTTTCTTTTAGCTTGTAAGGTATAGAAACCAAATCAACAAGATCATAGGGGCCACTTCTGGGAATCTTCCTATAAATGGGAGTTTTATTAGCCATCTTTCTTCTAATGTGATAACCATTCTTGAAGGAAGGTTACCTAGCATATTAATTTTTATTTCTATGATTCACCCTTGAATTCCTTTAAAAATTAAAGATATTCCATCTAATTCTGCTATTCTTGTTTGGTTTTTGTTGTTGTTTTTGTTTGTTTTAAATTTAATCTAGGGCACCTTTTACATTTGCTATTATTTGACTTAATCCTATGAATATTTCTTTAAAAGTAGATATTTATCATTTGGAGATTTCCATAATGTTTTTGAATGTGATCAATTTTTCATGTATTAATGTGCCTTTCCCACTGTGATCAAGTGGTTCTAACTAAACACTTCAGTGTTTTCTTTCTGCTGATATATTTTAAAAGGCTTTTTTCCAGGTGTTTGGATTTTGTTAATCTTTTGGAAGGCAATCCTGCTAATATTTTTCTTGGCACCAGATCTACTACATTTTGTTCTTTTCCCTTAGGAAGTATTCTTCCTAACTACTGTAGCCTCTAAAGCTCATCTCTTACATTAATTAGTGTGGCACAGTGGATAAAACAGTATGTTTCAGTCAAGAAGATCTGAATTTAAGTTCCACTTCTGACATACTGGCTGTGTTACCCTGGGTAAGTCACAGACAACCTTCTAATTACAGATTATATATTGACCTAATTTGACCCGGGAGTCTTTTCCATAAGAATTCCCTATACTAATTAAATCAGATGTGACCAAAAACAAATCAAGATAATAGTTATGATGATGATGATGACGATACGATGATGATCATATATTTCACATGACTTTTTAGAATATATAAAGTGCTTGCAGAAACATTATATTATTTGATTCACATACTAATCCTGTGAGATAGGTATTGAATTTATTTTAACTCTCATTTTATAGATAAGGAAACTGGGACCCCGAAAATTTAACTGATTTACTTTGATCATGGCCTCATGACTGAAATGGCAGAGTATGTAAAACTATTCCTTTTGACTCATATTCTGGTGCTCTTTTCCCAGCACCGTTCCAGGTGTTCCACACTATAGAAATTTATTTTTTTCCAGCCAATTATGCAGATTTGTTTCTCCAATGCTTTGCCCTTTTGATCAATGGCACAGTTTTTTTTTTTTTTATAAGATTCTAACTGGCAATCTTCATGTTCCCTATAAGCTTTTTTTTCATTTTCATTGTTCCTCCCAATTTCCCCCCAATACATGCATTTTACTGTAGTTCACTTTGCTAAACTTGAGTAACAACGTGGTGGATTTTTGGTATTTTCTCTAGAACCAGAACACTGCCTAATTGCTTCAATCATTCCATATAGTAGCTCACCATGCATACATGCTCTTGTGTGTGAATGCTTCAAACTAAGTATATCCCACTTCTCTTTGGCTTCTAAACAAGGAAGCAACCAGTCATTTTGTCCCAAAGCTTAATAATGATAATTGTTCTTACTTCACTATAATTTGACAAGATTTTTTGGAGTAATTATTATATACCTAGCATTATGTTAGGCATTCTGGCCAATGAAAAGGTAATATAACACACTATCCAAGTCCTCCAGGTGCTTAGTCAGGAGAGAACTATGTTGGTGACATTGACAAAAATGGATCAGAAAGGAAGTTATAACTTTTAGGGGGATTTGGGTGAGCTAATACATTTAGTTTAGATTTATCATAGTTGAAGATACAATGGAAAAATGTTAAAGTGAAGATGGTGTTTGGTCATTTGATGTTATGGGTGAAAAATGAGGGAGAGGTTGTATGATTGTCAATTTGGCCTTACCAGGCCTTCAAATACAATGGCCCTCATTTTACAGATTTGAAAACTGAGATTCATGGAGGTTAAGCTATTTGTCTTTTGCCACATAGCTACTAAATTTCAGAGGCAATGTTTGAACTGAGATCTTCCTGACCTCATTCAATACTTTAAACACTATGACATTTGCTTCTCATTTTATAGATAAGAAAACTAGGTCCTATAGATGTTAAGTGACATTTCCAAGGTCACACAGGTAGCAAATATCTGGAGGAATTTTAACCCAGGTCTTTTTGACCCTTGTCCATGGGATATTCACTATCCCATTCTTTTCATGATCAAATTTGGAAGGGAGATTTTGTGGTTATCAATGCAAATTGATAGTTGAAACTATTTAGATGAAAAATTTAGTCAACTCCTCTTTCCCTCCATTCATACTTTTAGAGATAACTTGCTGTTTTCTCAATTTTGTTTAACATTTTCACCTGATCAGTGCTACTTAGGAAGGTGGTCTCTATTTGGAAGGAAAGAAACTGGCATAAAGTCTAACACAAGTGACACATTTATTTTGATTTAATAAGTGATTAATTTAAATTTCAAAATATTCTATACATTGTCATCTGGTTTGTGATTAATTCAAGTCACATATATTGAAGTGAAGGCAAAGAGGTTCCAATGCAGAATATGAGTACAAAAATTTCAATTTCAGAGAGCACATTTTCCAAACTTTACCTAAGGTGTTCAAATGCTGTGGCCTCTCTGGTCTGCAGCATAATCCTGGTGCCACATTTTTATTACCTAAGTATAAAATTTATAAGGTGAAATATCTGCCCACTTAGATTGTATTAGATTTCCCTTATTTGGAAAGATTTTTATATTGTAGTCATATATACTATTCATCTGTTCCCCTCTCCCCAACCTCTTATAAAAAGCACTGCTCCAGGAAGGGAAGGGGGTACAATTGTACCCTCCCTCTTCCCAGCCAGCATCCTTTGGGATCTTTGGCACTGGAAAATAGGCTACTAGGCTAACTGAATTCAACTAAATAAATGGTTTTGTTCAAGAAAGTTAGATATTAAAAAGGACATACAGGCATATGATCTTTCTGGGAAATTTCCAGTTCAATACAAACATGCAAATCCATCAAAAACAACTACTATAATTTTAGGATATAATTTTTTAACAGCAGCATTAAAAACACAGACATACAAGTATTTCTCTAAAATAGGACAGAATTATATTACATCTCCTGAGCCCAGTTGGGGTACCTTTGCCTCCAGGTAAACCTCCCTAATCCATATTAAAGGAGGGAGAGGAAAGGAGAGCAGGGACAAGATTATTATGAAGAGCTCTCCAGGCAGCTATCGTCCAACTTTTGACGTACCCAGGTCATGTGAAATTATCTTTTTTTATACAAATATTTAAAAGTCTTTTTAGCTTGTTTGTTGTTGTTTCCTAAGAAATAAGGACTATGCTATATTTACTGCAAAACAAGTTCTTTTTCAGAAATGAGGATCATTTTATGGGTATTATCCTTTTATGAGAAAAAAAGTCCATTTTTGACTCATGGAGGCCCAGGCTTAACAGTCACAAGATGCATGGACCTTTTAAGAAACATTTTTGTTGTTCAGTCGTTTCAGTCATGTTAGACTCTTCATGACTCCATTTGGGATTTTCTTGGTAAAAAATACTGGAGTGGTTTTCCATTTTAGAGATCAGGAAACTGAGGCAAATATTTAAGTGATTTGCTAAGGGTCATACACCTATTAAGTATGGCTTGGAAGCCAAATTTGAACTCAGGAAGACAAGTCTTTTAGCTAGACAAGCACAGTAGCCACTGTGCCACCTAGCTGCCACTTTAAGAGACCTATTGTTCCTCTTTGTGATGGAAGAGTCAATTAATATGTATCTTTTCCAAGGATCTGAAAGATAATGAAAAGTCAATCCATAATTATCATGCTGCCAGTATAACTTTTGCTTTTTATTATCATCATTCAGTGTAGTATCTAATACATAGAAAATGTCAAATAAAAGTTAGCTGAATGAATGATGTGAGTACTTCTCTTGTAGAGATCCTAACTCAGCTGTATTATTGCATACTGTATAATTTTTATATCTCTGTCTTATTAAATCTTCCATACAGAATCTTTCTAAAGTATCAGAGAACTTCATCAGTTCTTTTAATATTTGTCACATGAGCACTGAGAACACTTAGAAAATCTTACAGTACCTATTTGTACAAAAAAATCTACAGCAGCTCTTTTTGTGGTAGCTAAGAACTGAAGATTGTGGGGATGCCAATCAGTTGGGGAATGGCTGCACAAGCTGTGGCATGTGAATATAATGTAATGTTATTGTGCTATAAGAAATGACAAGTAAGATGATTTCAGAAAAATCTGGGAAAACTTACATGAACAGATGCATAGTGAAGTGAACAAAACCAGGAGCACATTGTACACAGTAACAGCAATGTTGTTTGATGAAGAATTGTGAGTGACAGTGCTATTCTCAGCAATACAATGATCCAAGACAATCCCAAAGGACTAATGATGAAGCATATGATCTGCCTCCCAAGAAAGACTGATATTGTTGGAATGCAGACTGAAGCACTTTTTCATTTTCTTTCACTCTTTTTCTCTTACTTGAGTCTTCTTGCACAAAATAACTAATATGGAGATGTTTTACATAATTCCACTTGTATAACCTATATCTGATTGCTTACATCTTAGAGAGGGGAAGAGGAGGGAGAGAGAATTTGGAACTCAAAACTAAAAAAAGTTTAAAAATAGTTTTGATTTGTAATTGGGGGAAGTTCTCTCTCTATATATGTATATATATGTATACAGAAATTATATGTGTGTGCATATATATACACATACATACATATATATACACATACATACATATATATATATATATATATATATATAAAATTTTATAAAAGAAAACCTTACAGATCCATGTGAATTGGAACCCACATTTCATGCACAACAGTTTGGTTCTTGTTCTCCCCATCTCTCACAATCTCCTTTCTTGCTTCTAAATATTATTGATGAGCTTGTTCATACAATACAATACAGTATAAGTCACTGTTGATAGTATAGTCATCCCTCAACAGTCAAAAGTTTCAATTAATTGAGGGCTGGTCATTGATAATTAAACGGCAACTTTTGGAGATCGGCGGCGTACCATGGAAAACTGCAGACGATTAATGTAGGTAAAGAAAACCAAAAAAAAGTCATCAATGCATAAATACTCTATATTACTAATTGATTTTGTCATTTACTACCAGAAGAATACATATACAAGTTTATTGCAGACAGTTAACTATTGTTAAAAGTTTCAGTATGCTAAAGTACTATGGCCTGTGAACTGTCTTTGGGAATGGCTCTTCTTTGTCTCTACCATCAGGACGCAATGATGTAGTTCTTCTCACACAGTCATCTTTGTATCTTGTGCTTATCATGTGGAGAAAGAAATCCGCCAAGACTCTGCATAGTGTGCAGCTTTTATAAGGGTGCAGGGTGTTGTTTTACTTATTTTTGTGTTAAATAAATATGATCCAAATAATTATAAATAAAGCTTTGGGGTGGGTCCCAGAGTTATTCCCAGTTTTTCACATTTGCAGTGGTCTTACATGCCCAACGCCTTGGAATGTTGGGGGCAACTGTATACTGTAACCTAATTACTCAAAACGATGCATCTTTCCATTGCCCTTTTGACACCTGTCATCTCAATTACTTTGGAATCAAGTGTTTCCATGACTCCTATATTTCCAGATTTATCTTCCAGTACTCTCTTATGTATAGTCTTTGTTTCTCAAAAATGCTTCATCTCTTTCTGTCTCTATATCCTTTCCTTCTACCTGCGATCAACTACTACATCCAATATAGAAACAAATTTCAATGCATTTGGAGTCAAAGGACCTGGATTCGAATCCTGGCTCTGCTCCATACTAATTAGATGGTCTTTCAATAACCATCTAATTTCCCTGAGTATCACAGGTTCACTTAGCTATGGAATGAGATGATTGGATTAGGTAATATCGATTTTTCCATCTAGAAAGTAGCTAAATGGCTCAGTGGATAGAGCTATGGGCCTCAAGTCAGGAAAATCTGAGTTCAAGTCTGGTCTCACACATTTACTAGCTGTGTGACCCTGGACAACTCATTTAACCTGTGTTTGCATTAATTCACTGACGAATGAAACAACAAGCCATTTCTTTGCCAAGGAAACCCCATGGAGTATGGTCCACAATGTCATGAAAAGTCAAACATAACTAAACAAACAAAAAAATAGTTCCATTCACCTCTATCCCTTCAATCTCTATCAAAACCCTTTCTTTTTCAAGAAGTCTTTCTTCATTCTCAAGTGGACATGATACTCTCTTTTGAAAGTCCATGGCCGTGTTTCTATCTTTCAAATGGCACTTCTCATTTTTGTATTATATTTTTTTGTCTTACTTTGTCTCTTTGAAAGCAGGTATTGTCTAGTACAGTGATTTTCACATTGTAGGCACTTAATGTTTATTGAATGGGTTGGTATTAATTTTTTTTTCCAATTCAGCTCCTCTTTGCAAGCATTTATTCTCAAGACCAGAAACAAATTGCCACTGAAATTGTGAGAGAAGTACTTTCCCAGTGTCACACAGCAAATTAGAGCTGGAAGTTAGTGTATTTTCTACTGATCTCTGCTTCCTAAAGCTAAATTGGATTGGGGCAGGGTGAATATTGACTTCTAAGTATATTTAACTGATGTGTAATAAAGCTTGGGAATTTAAAGTAACAAAATGAAAGGAAAGCAGCATAGAATAATGGGTAGGAAGTGGGCCATGGAGGGACAAAGAACTGCATTCAAGTCCCACTTCTAACACGTTATGTCTGTAGGATTGGGGGCAAGTCATCACCTCTCAATGTCCCAGGCAGCTGTCAGACTATATTGCTAAGCAGCTGTACAGATGCATTGATAGGCTTTCCTCACAGGAATCCTCTTTACTTGTGAAATAAGAAATTCAGAGGCACCCCACCAAAAAAGAAAAACAAATGAATGAAAAACAAAGAAGTAAATATAAACTCTTCCTGGTCCTACCAAACTGAAAATGTTTCAGGTAAGTGTTGAGTGATGTATGTCTCTTGTTGGCTGATCAATCAAACTAAATTGGAAAAGGCTCATCACCAGAAAGTTAGCCACCAAAATACCTGTTTTTTTTCTTGCCGCAGTAACTTATAAAGACCACCCCCTGAGACATGGAAGGTTGGCAGCCTTTATCATTGAAGAAAGCCTCACTCGGCACAAACTAAATTACCAGTCCTTGAAATATTGAAGGAAGAATGAAAGATACAGTTCTTGGTCATTTAAGAATTGCCATTTTAAAAAAGCATCAGTTTTTACTCAGAAGAACAGAAAGGGATTATCAAGAAGTATGCTAGAATATGATGGGTTTGGTAAATTTTTAAAATTAGAAAATACAGCTATAATGACTGTAAGGAAGGATATATAGATGATGACCTGCTAAAGTTTCTGAAACCCCTACAATTCCTTCATTCAAAATGGTTATTGTATCTGAAATATAGATACAGGTATAACATTATCAGGTCAAACTATGCCACTTGGGTTAACTAAGAAATCTATAGGAATTGAAGATGGAGCTTTGCTTCATTTCACTAAAGTTTACCAACTCTAAAACATGCGCAAACTAGTAAGAATTACTTTCCAAAGGGAAAAATAAAATAAACAATTTGCATATTCATATGACTATAAGTTATGGGTAGGATACAGTTTACTCAAATGTTTCTGGAGGCACTAGTGATAAATCTGAAGTGGCTGAAAGAAAGAAGAAAACAAGAGGAAAATGTATCATCAATATAAATACTACTGATGGATCAAATATTTTCTTTCAGAACAGAAAATATAATAACACACACTTCCTTGTGTTTTAATTAACTTTGATTGCTTTATGTTATGGTAAATCAAAGATTCTGCTTTAAAACTCATTGTCTAACAACTAAGCACAAGGTGATTTTTAAAAGTCATCTCCCAAAAGGAGCTAACATTTTCCCTACCCGGAATTAAAATATATGTATATAGTTTATGGATTTTTCATAGAGCTTTATTAAAATATTATGGGTAGATTGTTTTAAGGCCAATGTTTGTACTTGTACTAATGACCACAAAGGAGGGTATTAAGACACAAGACATAAAACAGCATATGGCAATAATAAAGCTATAAAACAAGCCTTCCTACTCAATTAAAAATGGTATCAGGCTCCCTAAAAATATGGCTGGCTTTTTTCCCTCTTTCCATGATTAAGTGAGAAAACCAGAAAAAGGAAAGGATAAGAATGGGGATATGACTACTCCCTCCGAATGATGTCCATTTCATGTGGTCAGTAGAATGGTGATTTTAATGCAGCCCATGGCCAGTATTGCAAATAATGAATATGGGCTTTAATATTGAGATCAATAGACAATCCAATTGGGATTTCCTAAGCCTGTATTGACATAGCTTTCTTTAACCTTTTAGGGATACCTTAATGAAGTGATAAGTTCAGATGTCCAGTAAATCAATTCCATCCTCCTGGTTTTGTTGTACTTCTTTTCATTCCATAATGGAGGCACATTGTCTGAAAAACAACAAGAAAAGGATATTTTCAGTGTATTACTAGCACTAAATTACAGCTCTGTGCAAGTGAACGCATCATGTCATGCCATTTTGTAAAGAGAGGACAAGAGAAGAACACTTGCCTGCAGCAGAGTCACATTTCAGCTCTCCTTCCCTGGTCTGTGGCCCCTTGAGAGGCTCCACAACATGCAGCTGAGAAGTCTGGTTGCCCCTAGGTTGATGGCTCTGTATTTGTGGCAGTCCCATCTTTTGTTGGCAGCCAGCATTCTCATAGACAAGGTTGAGGGAGAACACCATTATTCTATGGTACTCTTCAGATCAGATTACTCAGGAAATCTCCTTGTCTTTCTTCTGCTGAACTGTTGGGCTGCTTCCAGGAAAAGTAAGAGGTGCTGAATTACAATTTTCGTTATTGTACAGAACTGTAACCCAACCCCCTCGTCCTCCTTCATTATCTCTTCAAACTTCCATGGTTAATTGACAGAGAGGCTTTATATCTAGATTTGTTCCCATTAGAAGTCCTTGTGCCCTTGAATAAACAGGTAAGGTAATCACTTTAATTACTGCTGTAATTAGCTGTATCTGAAGCACCTGTGTGCTTTGGCATGAAAGAAGAAAAAAGGCCCAGAAATGAACTTTCTTTCTGTAATGTCGATAGGAATTTTCTGCTTAATGTCTTTTCCTTGAACAATGAGAAGCATCAAACTAGAATGGAGAGCCAGTCAAGTTTAAGGGGGAAGGCACCCCCCATCAACTTTTCTTTTTCAAAGCTCTCATTTATAGCCATGGCAAAATAGTGAGAGATCTTTAAGGAAAAGGCCATAAAATACACAGGATAGCTTTGGAATGGCCATAGTTTCTTTGTACTGGCAGCCATTAAAGAAACCAAAGAAAAAGAAATGGATTGTCAATATAGTAAAACAGCAGGTTGCTTTATAATGTATAATGTGTCGTGCCCTGGTTTAGTTTCTGGTAGTTGAGCATATTCCGTTAAGTGTTTGCCACAAAACTGTGCATAGTGCTTTCCAGCCCCAAGCATTTAACCCTTCTTTTGCCGGATCAGCACAGAAAAGGTCAATTATTTTGGTTGTGTAGAAAGTAGTCCCTTGAAGTCCCCTACAATGGGACACCGCAAAAGTAAAGGGAGTCAAATGATCACCTTCCTTTTGGGTTGTAGTTATATTTTTTAGACTAATTTTCCAATATTAATTATGAGAATTAAAAGTTTAAAGCCTACGTAGTCTTATAGTCATACACTCTGGCTATCAAAAATGATGTCAGCTCAGCTCATTCATTTTCACACAGAAAAAAACAACTACAAATTGACAAAAGCATAGGTTTAGAATGAAACCTTTTCTTTCTTCCTTCTCCCTCACAGGGCTTGGAAATAGCAACTTTTCTTACAGAATTCAGCTGGAATACATGTTATAATTAATTTTGATCTGAATTTATATGATGCATATTTGAATTTTGCCTCCAAATTTTTTGTCATTGCAAGTAGCCCATTTTAATAGTATAGGGACAAATATGAACCCTTAAATCTATGGAGGTTTCTATTCATTGACAGTGTATGAAAAGAGAAAAATTATGTTCTAGAAATAGCTGAGTGTGATATTTCTCATTGTGGCTTATGCTGTCCAATATTCCCTCATATTCATATTCCCTCCTAATCCCAATATTATTAATTTTGATCTGAATTAATATGATTTGTTTGAATTTCACCTCCAAATTCTTTCATGCCATTGCAGGCAGCCCATTTTAATAGTTTATTATTCTATAATATGTAACATTATATAATAGTATATATTGAAAACTCTTAAGTGAGCAGCAGTGTGACATAAAGGCAGTAATTTTTCTTAAACACACTCAAGAGGGACAATATTATTTATGTAAACAAGGAAACAAGGCTCCAAAAAATGTCTACTCAAAGTCTTAGAGCCACTTCAAGAGCCAGAATCGGAAAAGAACTTTGCAATTCTAGAACCATCATTTCACCCTGTCAGTAAATCATTTGGTCAACAATTTATTAAACAGCTCCTAGGCATGGTGCTAGGTCCTAGGGAAATTAAGACAAAATGAAATAGTCCCTGCCTTCAAAGAGTTTAAGTTCTCCTCTCAAGATGAAGCTTACCTTTTCCTTCTGACACTGGATACCAAGACAATCCTGAATAAACTGGCATGCTTAGTTTCTGGCTTCTCAACCAATGTGCTTGATGCTTCTCTTTTGTATTTATGTATTATTTCTATTTCTATTATTCGTTCATATGTCATCTGCTTCTTTTGGACTAGAAACCCCATAACAGCAAGTCTCTGTCATTGTACTGGACTCTCTCCACGCTTCCATCACCATAGTGCTTTGCACATAGGTTAATCAATGTTGGTTGAAATTAGTTAAAACTAAATTAGGGGTCAAAATGCTAACTTACTTTTATGCCTTAGAATTCACAAGGTTACTTGTGTGAAGTAGATAGACTGCAAGTTTGATTTTTCCCATTTTATAGATGAGGAAACTCATCTATGGTTGAAAGCTTAAGTCATTTGCCTCTGCTTATTTGGCTAGGAAGTGCTAAAGCCTAGTGTGTGCCTAAAGTAGAGAGAATCCAAGTCCTCTTGGATTCCTTTCTTCTATTTTAGTTACATTCCGCTATGTCTCTCGGACTATCCACTAAAAAGATTGAAATTCCATCTTTAGTTGCTGAGACCACCCATCCATGCAAACATTTTTTAAATCTGCTAAGACAGAGCAGAAAAATTAAAAACAACATTATTCCAATTCATTTTTCCCAGGAACATACCCACTTGGCCTTTATATTGCAAACTCGAGTGATGGTACTGCCTGGATGAACTCAAATCCTATACAGATTTACTAAACCCTGCCACACCACAAACACCAATTTCATTCCTCTTTAATATTATGACTCTTACGGTTAAGAGGATATTGAGAGTCCCCTTACAATTGACCCAGTTTTCAAAAGCTAGTCCTGTTTCTATGATGTCATCCAGTTGTTAGACACTGAAAGGTGGTATAGGGCCTTTAATAGCTACTATGTCTGGGTCCAGGGATTTGAAGTTGACAACATCTTTATCCTATAGAATGAGCTCCATAAGGAACACTTATTTCTCTTGTGATTTTTTTTTTATTTGTGTGTACGTGTGTGTGTTTTTTGGGGGGAAAGAGGATTAAGAGAGGAAGGGGGAACCAAAGCCTGATCTCTTTTTCATAAGCATTTCCTGTTTATGGAACCATTCATTCTACCTGAAAATATGTAAAGGGTCAGGATTGCTTCTTGAAAAGAGAAAATCTATTCTGAATTGAACAGACCTTGGACTAGTAAAGAAGCACTTATTTCTAAGTAAGATTTACATCATTTAAAGCATGGAACAACAACAGGAATGCTGGATTTGGAGTTAGAAGATACGAGTTCAAATCCCAGGTGGCACAGTGGCTAGTTCCCTGTACCCAGAGTTAGAAAAAGCTGAATTCCAATAACAGCTCCAGACTTCCTAGCTCTGTGGTCCTGGGCAAGTCACTTAACCTTTCTCTAGGTCTCAATTTCTTCATCAGCAAAATGAGGGTAATAATAGCACTTATTCCCCCTAGGTTGTTTGTGAGGATAAAATGAGATTAGATTTGTAGAGCGCTATATAAGTGCTACTGTTATTATTGTTAATATTATTCTTATTCTGGTTGGGCAACTTAACATCTTTGAGATACTGAATAAATTGTACACCTTTTTCAGGGGCTTGGATCAATTGCCTTTGAAGGTATCTTCCAATTCTTAATCCACTCTCTCTGGTCACAGGAGTGTCTAGGCCCCGAGGGCTTACTTTACAAAATAGTAAAGTTTTTCTAAAATTTTTCTAAAATGTTGTAAAGGGGCCAGCATGGAGTAGTGGAAAGAACAGGAGATGAGGAGGCAGAAGAAGTGGATCCACGACTTATTACCTGTGTCACTTTGGTGAAAGTGTTTCAGCCTCTGAGCCACAGTTTTCTCCTCTGTGTAATGCGGAATATGAGACCAATTCTGCTGCTTCATAGGGTTAGTTGTTGTGTTCGTCCTTCATTGCCAAGGAAGACCATGCCATCAGAGAAATAATGACATGACTTGAACTTGACTTTGTTTTGAGTGAGGGAGGGCTGTGCAGGGCACCAGCCTCACTTCTCCTCCAGGGCCATCTGAATCCAGTGACCTGATATTCCTCAGGATGACTGGAGATGACCCAGGATGCACTGGGAGACCTTGGGCCCTATAGTCCAAGGACTTTGCAGGTACTCACTTAGGGTGAGGCAAGGTCCATTCATTGAATAGGCCTGTTGAAGAAGTAGCATGGCCGCTTTAATGAGTCCAAGAAAAAGAAAGACATCAGGCTGGGTGGGAAACAACAACAGTTACTATTGATAATTGCTCTAAAGCTAGCCGGGTCCAGAGGAGCCCTTAGGCAGGAGCCCATTGGAATCCCAGTTTCAGAGTGCAGTAGGTTTAAGGTTTCTGGAGGGGTGTTGGGATCAAATTAGATAGTTTACACAAGAATGTTGCAAAAACAGGAAGAAGGGTGAGGGAGTAGGCAGTACCTGTTATATGTCAAGTGCTTTACCAATATTCCATTTGATCCTCGCAACAACCCTGAGAGACAAGTGCTATTTATATCCATTTTATAGCTGAGGAAACTGAAACAAACAGCTGTTAAGTGACTTGCCCAGGGTCACTTAGTATCTGAAGACACATTTGAACTCAAGACTTCCTGACTCTAGGCCCAGCACTCAATCCATTATATCACCTAGAAAATTGATAGGAGCTGTCAAACTAGAATTTTATGACCACAAAAGCAATACGAAGTCACAAAATTATCTACTCATATATCAAACATGGGGCCTCATGTGGCCAACAATACTCCTGAGTGCAGGCCAAACCAAATTAAAATGTAATTGGAAAATACTTAACAAAATAAATAACAATACACCAAACTTTGATAACATTACATTTTAAAATTATGTCAGTATGAGACCTACAGGCATCCTTGAGTATGGAGTAGTGGTCCCTATTTATTTGAGTTTGACCCCAGTCAAGAAACATTTATTAAGTAGTTAATTTGTGTCAGGCACTGTGTTAAAGGGCACAAAAAGAGGCAAAGGACAATCCCTACCCTCAAAGAGCTCACATTCCAATGGATGAGACAACAAGGTAACAACCTTGTACACATAAACAATACATAGGATAACTAAGAAATAATTAAGAGATTGGTGTATCTAGGTGGTGCAGTGGATAGCGGTCCAGACCTTGAGTCAGGAAGACTCATCTTCTTCAGTTCAAATTCAGCCCCAGACATTTACTAGCTGTGTGCCCCTGGCAAGTCACATTATCCTGTTTGGCTCAGTTTCCTCATCTGTAAAATGAGCTGGAGAAGGAAATGAATGACAAACTACTCCAGGGTCTTTGGCAAGAAAGCCCCAAATGAGTTCACAAAGAATTGGACATGACTGGAAATGGTAGAACAACAACAAAATTAACAGAAGATATTGGAATTAAGAGGGTTGGGAAAGGCTTCCTCAAGATTGATTTACAGTACTTTTTTTTAAAAGATAAGAGAAAATTATTTAGCTATGAATTAATTTGTTGATTGTTCTTCATATTATATATATTAGATATGAAAGTACATTCAGAAAGGGACAAAGTCCTAAGATACTTTAAAATGTTGATATGTTTTTTATATCACATTTGTTTTTTTATATATCCCTCTGCTGTTTCTTCTGCAGTGATCTATCCATTGTAATAGCAATAAAAAAGGAAAAGAGGAACAATTCAGTAAAAATTAATTAACATATCAACTAAGTCTGACAAAATGATGTGCCATGTCCTATGCCTGTAGCTCCTACCTTTGTAAAGAAGGGATGGAGGTACATTTTATTTTCTCTTAGTGTCCAGACTTGGTTATTATAATGACAGCATTCAGTTTTGTTGTTTTTCTCTTACTTTTAAGTAGGTAGATTAATTCCTTATATCTGATAATGGAATGACTCAGTCACATTCTTTCATACCAGATAGAAAGAAATCTGGTAAGAAATCCAAATTTCAAAAGAGACAGTTAAACTTAGCTGAAGCTGGCCAATATTTTTCATTGGAATCCTCATTTCAACCTCATCTCACCTTCCGTAAGTTCTCCAGTATTAACCACTTATCATGGTCATCTTTTCCTGCACAGTAACTCTTCCCAGTTGTGGCATCCCAGTATGGCTCCAGCATTTATAGAAGGAAAGGATTCCTTCTTGCCTGTTTTCCCCCCAATGGCAAGTGGAATAAAGGCTAATTGCAACAAACCGCCTCAGATTAGTAAAACTTGAAGTCTTCTGACCAGTCAGACAAATCCATTAGGATTTTATTGGGTCCTAAAAAGAGTTATGTGATTCCCTAGGATCCAATCCTTGTCAATCAGGCATGGTAAATTGGATTCTTGAATAGGGAAATCCCTTAGGGAGAGTAGATGTTATCTAGATCAGATGCAGTGATTTCTCGACTCTGTGCTCACTAGGTTCTGTTCTCTCTTTAGTGAACCAATAAAACCATAATAAGTATTGATTAACCCATTACTGAGCATTATCCACTGGCTTCTGCCTGACTGTATTTAAACACTGTGTCGTGCATTTCACAGTGCCACCACACAGATGTGTGCCTAACATTGGTAGTCTTGTCCAGTTGATGCCAGGTTTTTTTTTATTTGTCAAAAATATCTAGAAGTCCTAGAAGGTATTCCTAATGTCAGGTATTTTTCATATCTGTGACCTGGTACCATTTTCTTTAAGAAGGAAAATGAAATAATTATTCAAGGTTTCCTAGAAATTCATTTAGCATCAGAATTAAATATATGTGTATATATATATATATATATATATATATATATATATATATATATATATATATATTTCAGAAGCCTAAGGGTGATTTTTCCATAAGGAGAAAAAAAAAATAGATTCTAACATCTTTCAAATACTCAGTGGCAAAAAGAAGTCATTCAAGAATTAGACAATTTGAGGATCTCTGATCAACCTTTAGATATTTTAACAATTTATAATAGTGATACAGGCAGTTATCATTTGCACAGAGATGATTTTTCTAAATACTGGAAATGTCATAGCATTCTAGAGACAATTCAGTCTCCAGTCCATCTGATGGCAGGAAGTTTCAGAGGATTTGAGGATTCCCCTCCACACTGCTCATTGTATTAAGCTTTCGTTTTTGTTGAGGCTGAGCTGTAGTGCTTTTAGAACTTCCTCCTAGTCATTAGCTTGTTGGTGGCTCTCTGAATTTATTTCTGAGTGCTACTCAATACTTGGAAATACAGAGATCACCTAGATAAATTAAGCTTGATTACAGGGGCTAAGGTCACTAGCTGAATGGACACAGGTCGAACTGAGGCGTCAGACCAGGCTATATTTTTAAATGCACATGAATTATTGTGCTTTTAGAAACTATTTTATTTCATCTTTATGCAGACTAAATGCAATACTTTGTGAAAAAAAAAGAATATGTGCTTTGAAAAATTGGTGTGTATTTATGTCATTGTGGAGGTATAGTTTTCAAGGCTAGATAGTATTTTGTGTTCATTACAGAATAGTCATTTGATCAAGTGATTTTCAATACATTGTCAAAATAAATTACATTCACTTCATTAGATGTACAGGAAGTATAGCTAAAGCAGGGACAAGTATTAATTTAGGACTCTGCAGAAACTGACACTCCATCTTATGACCCTGAGGCTGTATTATTCAAGATACCCAGTGATGGAAGGAAGTCTGTCTCCATAGCAATTACCTAAATCTTTTATCAGTCATTTCTGGAAGGAAAATTAGAGCAATTGTGTCAGGATGGTCATATGGGCAGAAATTGCACACTCATTCGAACCACTTATGTCTCTGACTTTGTCCTCGCTTGATGGCTGCTTTTGTTTACTACTATGTTTTTGAAGGCTTGATTGGACATGAGCAGATGTGCTACGCTGTAACTACAAAAGGTTGGCCTTTGTTTCTTCTCATTTCTTTTCTTTTCTTTCTTTTTTTTTCCAGAACCACCACGAAATTGCACTGTTTCTGTTTATTAAGCAAGTAATTTTTTTAGGCTAAGTCTGAGAGAAAAACTCCATCAGAAATAGTTTAAATTAGCAGTAGTAGTGCCCTTTTCTTTTGTCATAAATTTAAATGATTAGGAAATTTGATAATATTTAATAGTCTGGGTTAAATTGCTTGACCATTTCAGCAAAATGCAGTGAAAAGCAGCACCTCCCAGCCTTTCTCCTCCCTCAGTCATATCACACACATACATATTTATTGATTAGATAATTGCTGTCCCTCTAAGAAACTTATCTGTATGAGTGAAACATCGTCTAAGGGTAATTTTATCAGCCTTCAAGTTCCAGGATTACTAAACCAAATTAGAAGCTCAGGAAAAGTTTCAGCTGCACTGTGGGAAATGCTGAAAAAAAAATCCCTCTGCACATTTAGATTTTTACACAGTTGGATTTTGAAATAAGAATAAAAAGCTTAACTGTTGATCAATAATAGTTGCAGTCTTCACTGAGTGGTATGAACAACACAACCTAAGCTCTGCCTTCAAGTTCCTTGTTCAGGAAAATTTACAATTAATGGCTTCCTTACAACAGCAAAGATATCCCCTTCTTCGTGGCTCAGCTAGGGACCTGCCAGACTAATATATTCCCAGTTTGCTGGCCATGGTCCTTTACTCTATCTGTCTTAGCATATTGATTTCTGAGCTGTCTTATTGGTTCCTAACATAATTATACCAGGAGTGGGTCTCTTAGTACAGCTAATACATTTACACCATGGCATCTAGGGAAGCTTATTATAGCGGCATCCGGTAGTGCCGCTACAGTTAAGGGTCAGTTTCCATTTCCATTAAAAACTCCATTTTTCAGGAGTCTATACCTTAGCTGTTTTAATTTATATCAGGGAAGAAAAAAAAAAAACTTTGAGTTGTGTTAGCCCAGATCCAAATCTTCTCTGTCTCTAGAAGACAACACAAATGATGTTTCTTTATTATATGATATTTAGGAAAGAACAAGTGGTAGCAGTTTTCATTATTATAGTATCTTCGACATACCAACTCAGTTGATAGGCAGCTCAGTTGTGGCATCAATAGAAGTAGTTACTATTCCCTGAAACATTTTATAAACATCATTTATTATTATGTCTTCAGAGAACTGTGAAAGGTGCCAAGATTACTGGACCCAAATGATTAGGTCCAGTACATTTTGCCAGTAAGAAAGAAAAAAAAATAAACCTGAAAGGAGTGTTAGTTCCTGATAAAGAAGCATCACCTCAAAGACTACATATTTTCCATGCTAATCTCTTAGTCCTTTTTTTTTTTTTTTTTTTGCAAAAAACCTTCATGACAGAAAACAAAATTTCCCATTGTAATAGTAATTTCTGTAAGGAAAGAGCAAGACAAGTTTGTTCATTTCAGCAGCTCTGGCAAAATGGTGGAAAAGGCTTGGTGAATTGGCTTAAGTAAATTATTTCAGATTATTTGATGATTTGAATTATCTAGCTCACCCTTACCCCCAAATCACATGAACAAAAGAGAATTCGCTGATCTGGATATAAATTTCCAACTCAATGTAGTTAGATGAAAATGAGTTTTGGAGTAGTAACAATCGATGAATGGACTATTTCACTTATATGCTAATTCACAGAATTGGAGTTGGAGGTGACTTAAAGAGGTTATCCTCTTTATCCCTACCTGCCCCATCCCCATTACCTTGTCCAGAAGATGAGATTCTATAATTTTTCTCTATTTTTTTCTAAACTCTGACCTAAACTCCACATGTTGTATGTCAATGCCATCATCTCCCTCCTTTTCCAAATAGCCTTAGAAATAATTGAGGATGGGTTATTTCTATATTAATGTAACACAGTCTTCAAATTAGTTGTGGAAATTTCAGCTTTGTGCAATATCCATACATAGATGCATGTTACATTTATTATACATGTATTATGTATTTGCACACACTCATACTGAAGCATGCAAACAGTAAATATTTACATATTTGATCCATTCAGGAAATAGGTTGTTTTGGATGAGGATAACTAGCTATCTAACTACCTATATAATTCTGGGTAGTTGAGAGTATATAGCCTTTTGAGCAGTAAGATTCTTTTGGTTAACCTTTTTTGGGTGGAAAACTTCCTAAAATATACTATACGGTCTTCTTAAGACATTAAAGAGATTAATTGAGCATATTTTGACTTTTCCAGATGGCTACTATCTCCCCAGATTTCAATAACACTCAAAATGTTAAACTTTTGAATGAATCTTGGAGCTCATCTTGCTCAGCCTTTTCAACCTGCAGCTAGGAAAACTAAGTCCCAGAAATGATTTGTGTAAGATCTCATACCCAGTAAGTGGCAAGGTTGGGATCTGAGCCCAGGACTTTTCCCTGCAAGTCTAGTATTCTTTCCATTTATTCAACGTTATATACTCTTTCTATGAAGACTAATTACTGTATTTTCCTGAGTAGTAACCTATTAACATTTGTAAAACTGATCTTATACTAAATGGTCCCATGCTGCTTTGCTTTTTAAAATTATTTTGGTTTTTTGTTGTTATTATTGTTTTGGGGGCAGTTTTGCTTCCTCTTGTGCTGTCAGGTTTTAAACTATGATTCATTTTTTTTGCTCTATTGGTGTGGCTTTCTGTAGCCAGCCCTCTCTCTCTCTCTTACTTATTTACCGTTTTGACAGTACTATGAATTTGGAAACTAGATAATCTAGTTTAGTAGAATTGTGTACAAAATAAGTAAATATCTCTCTTTGGGCCCAGAAAGGCCTTTCTATCAGTAAAGTACATGAGGTTTAGGGCATCAGCTTTATGGTGTCTGCTTAGCTCCTCAGAAACCTTTTTTATGCTTCTTTTCTGATACTTACTTGTATTCCAGATAAATGTAGTGGCTATAGTCCTCAGTTCCGAACCTCAAGTATTGTTCCCTTTTAAGTTATACATCCATATATCTATATCTACATATCTATATCTATATCTACATGCCATATGCATACGAACAATGCACATAAAAATGCATCCGTGATGTTTCAGTAGAAACCCTTTGTCAACTGCAAACCCTTTAAGACTCAGTAGATGAGTCTTACCAGAGTTTTGCACAGCTGTAGAAGTGAGTTACATAATATCACACAACTAGTGCCAAAGATATCTGGTCTTGTGACCTCAAGCCCAGGTCTCTAACCAGTGTGCTATAATGTCTCTATATCACACACACACACACACACACACACACACACACACACACACCTAGTGGATCAGTGGATCTCTAAAGAACTTTGGAATTGATTGTGAGACATGGGAGATACTGACATGGGACCACTCATCATGGTGTACTCACCTCAAAGAAGGACCTATGCTCTATGAGCAAAGCAGAATTACAATTGCCCAAAAGAAATGTAAGATGCATAAATCTAGAGACGTCTCCACTCCAAATGTTCATATGGACTGTGTGTACTTTCCAAGCTCCTACTGGTCTGATCAACCACAGCAGGACATACTGTACCTTGACCCCAACATATTTATGTCATTTTGTTTCTCTTTAAGCATGTAGAAGAAGAACAATAGTAACCAACAGTGGACCAAAGGCAGAGTCCATTTCTACAGATTATCATGACACATTAACATCTCCAACATTCTTGTAGTTTCTTCTTGCTCTACACACATGTTATGGATTATTACTAATATTTTTCTGAGGTTCCTTCTGTAAAACCTAGAAATGAGAAAGTGGTTGAGGCACTCCCTAGTTCAAGACCAAAATGAGAAATGATCAATTAGGTTAAACTACTGGATGAGCAGAATTCTTTTTAAGCTAAATTGATTGGGAATAGAACTGATTTGAAATTATTGCATCATCTAGGAATCTGCTATGAAATAAAATGTCTGCTTTGCAATTGCATCATAATTAGTATAAATGTATATATATGTAT